>NC_071354.1:85159821-85339821 GCF_943734655.1 Sabethes cyaneus
ACATTAAAATCGAATAATTATTATGTGTCAAAGAATTTAAAATTTTCTGATGATGGCTGAATCGGGTAGGCTGAAACGTAAACTATAAATAAATGTCTCTATATCAAGTTTCACCGAAAAGTGTCAATTTAAAAAAGGAAATAATTTTCGCACGGTGATTAAAATAGATCAAATCAAAGAAAAAGTTGTCGGAAATCAAGTGAATTTTCAATAAAAAATTACACTGAAAGGAAAAACTTCAAAAATTCAAAATTAAAAAACCATGATAAAAATCATAAAATGAGAATTATCTCAAAACATGTTCCCTCAGATTTGTCTAAATTATACTCTAAATAGCCTAAATTATACTCTAAAATCTGGTGAAAACTGGCTATCGAAAAGAAATTTTGTTTTCAAATCAAATTAAAAAGTATTTGGTAGCACTGCCAAAAAAGAAAACAATTTTTTTTAAGGATTTCTTGGTGAATTTTGTTTGTGAATGTGAAGATGATTTTTTCTTAAACCAAATATTTCCTGAGATATAGGCAAAAGAAAATAAGAGGGTTTAACAAAAATTTCTTTTCTGTGAAAAGGAGGTGCTCCCATTAACCGTGGGGAGGAGTAATCGGTGTCAATTTTGGGTTTTTCTTTTTTGACCCAAAGCGAATAGCTGGCAAAATTTGCTTTAAATCCGTAAAGGTCGATTACATGGTTCTCGGATACGTCGCATAGTATTACCCTAGGACAGCCCTCGGTTGGTTCGCAAACCCCCTGTCAAAATTCCCTATACTATTCTGCAGCGAACTAAATTTTTGACGAACCTTGGAGGTTCGCGAACCCCCATTTGAGAAACGCTGCCCTAGGATATAATTTTTAGATTTTAACATTAACTTGAATTAACAATAACTTGAGAACGGCTGGGCCTAAGAAAAAAGTTTACATGACATATTTTGTTCAAAATTATACGTAGAATTTGATTTTGTTTGAGTTTTATTGAAAGAAAGTAAAATTTGAGTATTTTCGCAAAATTTGTCAAATTTTAGATTTTTTTTAAATTCGAAGGAGTGTCCGTATCGATAACACTTCACCAGATTTTAGAGCATAATTTAGGCTATATATTAAATATTGACCTCATTTCTAAATACGCCCTTTTGAACAGTTACGCTTGACGAAAAAAATTAAGTTTCATAGGAAATGAATCCTTACGTGGTATCACACATCAGCAAAATTGCATTTCAATTAAAAATAGTCGAAACAAAAATGACTCTTTTTCCAGCGTTTTAAACAGCAAGTGCACTGAAACATTTCAATCGTAATTTTCTTTTCTTACTGTTACCCGCAATCGGAAATGTTTGTGGCATTTTGGTTTTTGAATTTATTGATTTTACTACATATATTCATTCTGGAATCTAGTAAGGAAAATATATTAGTTGCTCGTAGTAACTTGAAGTTTACAAATATGGCTAACTGAATTATAGATCCATATTCAGTCACGAAGAAATAAAAAAATAATCCAGTAGAATGGCCAGGTCACGCCGCTAGGTGGAATAAATCGGGTTTTAGTAACATCTTTTGCATCTTCATATAAGAATTAGTTCATTCTGAAAAGAACGGTTTTCGGTAATTCATGGAACTTAGGAAACTTGGAACTTGGGGCTTTTCACTAGGTTTTCTTTAGCAACACAAATTTATCCATCACCAATCCTGCAGTAATACGTAGCGTAATTTTTCTTTGGCAGCAAAAGGTGAACGGCTCACTGGCAACTTTGCTCTTTTGTTCAGACTGAAATTGAAATGCTCCATTTTGTCCAATGTAAATGATGGAATGATGGACCATGAAAAATAGGCGGGACCGATTCTTGTCGCTTGTTCTGGTACATAACACGACCCGCCGGCGAACAGCATTATTCAAACGCTAGCTGAGCTACTGCCAACATCTTACCGGCATGTCTGGACGCGACAAAGGAGAAAGCATCAAGGGCAAGCAAAAGTTACGCTCGAATCGTGCACGTCTGCAGTTCCCGGTTGGTCGTATTCACCGGCTGCTAAGGAAAGGAAACTTTTGATGCTGGAGCTGGCTGCCGTGATGGAATAGCTAGCTGCGGAAGTGTTTGAGTTGGCAGGAAATGCTGCTCACGACTACAAAAATTTAGATGAATGGAAGTTTATAATCCATTAGTTCTCTAGTTACGAGGAAATTTGCACATATATCATTTGTATGGGAGGGGTCATAATTTACCTCCTGAAGAGGGGAGTGGTCTCAATGCACCATAGAAAAAGAATTTGCCTACCAAAAACACCCACATGCCAAGTTTAGTTTCATTTGCTTGATTAGTTCTAAAGTTATGAGGAAATTTATATTTCATTTGTATGGGAGCCCCCTCCTAAAAAGGGGAGGGGTTGCAATTCATCATAGAAAAAATTCTTGCCTCTTGAAACCTTAACATGCCAAATTTGGTTCCATTTAATTGATTAGTTCTCGGGTTATGAAAAAAAATGTCTTTCATTTGTATAGGAGCCCCCCCTCCTAAAGTGGGGAGGGGTCCTAATTTATCATAGAAAAAATTCTTGCCTCCAAAAACACCCACATGCCAAATATGGTTCCAATTGATTGATTAGTTCTCGAATTATGAGGAAATTTATATTTCATTTGTATAGCAGCCCCCCGCTCCCCCTAAAGTAGGGAGTGATCCTAATACAACGTAGAAAAAATTCTTGCCTCCTAAAATCTTCATATGCCAAATTTGGTTCCATTTGCTGTCTGTCTGTCTGTCCGTCTGTCGGGATGTTCCTTATAAAATCAAAAACTACTGAACCAATCAGCGTGAAAATTTGCAAGTAGAGGTTTTTGGGGCCAGGGAAGGTTTTAATGATAGTTAGAGACCCCTCCCCCAACTAAGAGGGGGGAGGGCTCCCATACAAATGAAACACAAATTTCTGCATAACTCGAGAACTAATCAAGCAAATAGAACAAAATTTGGCATGTGGGTGTTTTTGGTGACAAGAATTTATGGTAAATTGAGACCCCTCTTCTCTATGGAAGGGGAATTATGACTCCTCTCCCCTTTAAGAGGGGGGGCTTCCAAACAAATGAAATACAAATTTCCTAATAACTCGAGAACTAATCAAGCAAATGGAACCAAATTTGACAAGTGAAGGTTTTCTAGGGCAAGAATATTTTCTATGGTGAATTGGGACCCCTCCCCTCTTTAAGAGGGGGGGCTCTTGTACAAAGGAAATACAAATTTCCTCATAACTCGAGAACTAATCAAGAAAATGGAACCGAATTTGGCATGTAAAAGTTTTCGAGGGCAAAAATATTTTCTATGGTGAATTAGGACCTCTCCCCTCTTTAAGAGGGGCAAGGGACAAATTTCCTCATAATTCTAGAACTAATAAAGCAAATGGAACCAAATTTGGCATGTAGGTGTTTTTGGAGGCAAGAAATTTTTCTATGATGAATTAGAACCCCTCCCCACTTTAGGAGGGGAGGGGGGGCTCCTATACAAATGAAATACAAATTTCCTCAATGCTTATTGGTTACCTGAGATGCTTTCATAGTTACGTAACTGCCAAACTGAATCATCTAAACTTGAACTCCTCAGAAATTTGCAAAACTCGAGATTGTGACGAAGATCATTCGAGATTCATGATTTATGTACAACACAGGTTAATTTGTGGCAATACGAAGTTTGTCGGGTCAGCTAATAAGATATAAGATTCAATCAATTCATAGAAATAAATCTGTTGAGGATTGAACGTATACAATGTTGCTGCTTTGATAAACGTTACGTACAACGCATGTATCATGTATACATGAAGAATCGTATTATTACATACATGCTACTATCGCTACAAAGAGACATAGTCACATAGTCCTACGTCACTTATACGATCGTGTCTTGTGCACAACCCCTCTGATTTTTTTCTATTCAAATACAAACCGTGTAAGGCTGCTGCCCATTTAGGTGCATATATCTTATTTTTTATTATACTGTTGCAAAATTTTGAAGATAGTTACCAGATAAATATTCTACGATCACCTGTCCTAGAATGTACTACCGCAATAAAAAATAGCAATAACCCAGATTTATATCATATTGATTTTGCTTTATTTCGTCATATATTATATGACTGACCTTCCCAAGTAGCACACTTTTGTCACTTCTGGTTGCTGCAACCTATTTATGACTGAAATCAGTCATTAATAGGTTACCACAGCTAGCTTATAACAACTGTTCTAGTGGGTTCCTTAGCAAAGTATTGCATTTCTGTGCTCAAAATTATAGTGGCCCAACCCTGACCACACAAGAAGCCCAACTTTTACAATAAGCGCATTCGTAGCATTTTGCCTTACATTGCACATGGCATGAATTCATGACAACTTCAATCGGCATCTCACTCATTCTTATAAAATACAAATTGGAATTCTTGAACCGCATTTTTTCTCCTTTCGAGTTCCGTCTGACGCTTCTCTGCACCGTAATGATTTATCTTGATGAACTTGAAACATTCATTGGCATTCCTTCGGATTTACATTAGATAAAAGCTCAAGTGAATAATCCTAAAGTTAGTATTGAAAGCTATGAAGACCGTAAATATTAAAGTTCACGTATTTAAATTACTAAATAACCGTGCACCCATGTGTTGCAACCGTTTGTCTGCCGTTGATTGCTGCCACAACTATCGCGCATTGTTTATTAATGATGGTTTTGATCCAGTTTATTGCTCACACAAATTCCGTTAGTGTTCAGTCCGGTACCGCAGTCGCAGTAATTGCAGCACCCGTTGCCGCCAATTTAAATTTGAGCAGTTGTTTTCTCGATGAGTACTAGGTATTGTGTTGCCAAATGAGCACATATGAGGTTCACGTTTACTACCATCTTAAATTAACTCAGATATCTGTCCGTCACCTCGAACTTAGCACGCCGTACCGCAACCCTCTAATCCTAATGAATTGTGTATTTAGACCATATTTTCGGCGGCACACTTTTGTGCGCTGATTTGCCGCCGCAAACCGCATCGGAACGCTAGAAAGTTCACGCTACGGATTCCCAATGGGGATCAAAAGCGCACAGTTTTGGTTTGATTTTTTTTTTGGTGATCGCATTGTATGTGGTTTCAAATTCTCGAACGTTGATTAGCGCAGTAGTTGGTGGTTGGGAATAAATATCACGCGAGCTACGAAGATCGGCCATGAATGGCAGATGAACGGCGCGCGCGGTAAGACCTTCCGGAAGGCTCCGCAAATTCAAGCAAGTGGATGATTTATGGTTTAAATTTATGGTTGCTTCCGTATTGGAAGAAGCGTTGTAACCGTAGGGTTCGGTTACGTGGATGCCGACTGTGCTGCATACATAGGTATGTTTGATTATACAGTGGTAGGAGGTCAGCAAATGCTGGTAGTTTAAATCAATGAGTACACTTAGGAGTACATACTTTCAACTACTACCAATATTTCAATTATGCTGAAGTGCTGCAAAGAATTTATTGGCTAATATGCTGATTCGGTTTATGCAAAAAATGACACAAATGGTTGTAACCGAATATTTACAACATTTTTTAATTTAAATTTTATCTCCATCGTCATGATACTGAATCTTAAATTTAAAGTTCATCAGTTGTAAATGCCGAGATCCCGTTGAATGTGCCCCCTTATATATTTATTAAATCTAAATTTACTAGCTTTTCTCCAATGTAAATTTGGCATACTTCCTTTGCATTGAACATCCGCAAAAATCCTCTCGTGTGCGGTAGTCCGCATTAGGTCCTATTAAACCACAAAGCAAACAATGAACAAATCTACTTACATTACCGAAAGAATCACTCTATACTACGTTTTATAAGCGCTTAGGTGTAATTCAGATTAAAATCAACAAGTAACCCCCATACACGAGGACGTACCCCCAAAATGCTAATGGTAGTTATTTGGGATCAGCTTCACCGCACAAGGAAGGCATCTCGCAGGCTCATCTTCTTCGCAATGTGCGAGCGATCGTGCGCTGCGGCAAAGCGGCGGTGACGCGACGCGTCCAGATTGGCAACAACCGGACCGATTGTAACAAGTGCAAACATATGTGAATCGAACAATTTACAACGATGACCGCGCAAAAAGCGACGCCGCTCCGGCCGTATAGCAGAAGCACCCCAGCATCAGCAGCCAGAGCCGGTTTGATGATTATGATCAAGCTGTTTTCTCATCTCACTTCTTGACAGGTTTGGCGTTTCCTCGTAAGACGCTCAACTTTCGTTTTTCCTAGCGTAATGTGAGGCGTTCGTTAATTTTGGATACAGCTACTTCGGCGTTTGCTTTGTCCAAAACCATCATTTACCTACAGTCGTACGGTTTATGTAACAGTTTATAGCAAGGCAAAATCCTTTTTCATGGTAAACACACGACAGGGTCAGCATTTCAATTAGTAACCATAAGCATAAAGTTGAACCCGGAAAGGCAATTAGCACTTTAGCACACAGCACACAGTATCTTCTCTGAACATCAACACTCCCAAGACCCAAATACCTAATCAAGGTCACCGCGAGATCGACCGACATAAAAACACAACCAACCCACATAGAACATCTTGCCCGGTAATCAAATTAACTACATTAATCCATCTTAGCCCCGCTTTGTTTGCCGGCAGAAATGCGCTCCTTTTGGTCCGGTGAATCAGTTCTGGAAGTCGCACAAGTCAGTAATTGGGCAATTACGATGGATCTGTTGGCTCGTTTGCTCTACAATAATTGGAAACTGTAGCAACGGTGAGCGGCAATATGGAGGAGCAACTCATACGACGATGGATTGTTGGTTTTGCCCCGAGAACTTGCGGTTGCGGATTTTTATTTCTCTAACGATGTCTCCTCTATGGTTCGACCTTCAAGCGGGGATGACCGGTACAATTCAAGCAGTTAAGCAATGACTTGATGGTAGATTTGGCAAAGGTTTGTACTACCTCATAGTTAGCCGGTACATTGAATTGTTGCCCTTCAATTCTGCCTTGTTACCTGTTGTTCATTGAATATTTTTATGGAAGCTTTTTAAACTATGTCTAATTACAGGTCCGACACTCGAAGTGTAATTGTTAAATGACAGTTCTGATTGAACGCAAAAAAGTTATAAGCAATGGAATTCAAAAGTAATAATTGGGATTATTTTATATTTATCTGGAAAATCACAACCACCGTTTGGTTGTGAGCTTATATATCTCGTTAGTTTTGCTTATCGCCATAACCCCATAACTTGTTATAATGATAATGTTAGCATCGCAAAACGCCACGGAGGTGATCATCTAGAGATGGAAATCTACGATCAAGCACTAACCCTATGGCTAAAGAACTGAAAATATCCGATCACAGTATCACATTGATCTTACAAAATGAGCACGAGGTCTACAAATTCCAAAACACGCATGATCTTACACTGAAACAGCAATAAGTTAATCTAGAGAGAACCGAAAGTAGCCATTTTCCGAGCGTCGTGCTTTCTGACGAGAAAAACTTCCTAATTCAATTCTAATAAAATCCATGCACAACATAACCATTCTTCGTTACATGTTCCCGTTTCCATTCTACTGAAGTACACCCCTCCATAGAAATCAAAGACGTAGTCCTACGTCAAAAAAATTTTCTTAATGTAGCAAGCAAAATTGGTGCATGCTATATTCCTAGCGAAGTGCGGAAGAGGTACCCCAGTAAACATTTTCGTAAGTATATCGAAGTGGAAAATGAGATATATGTACCGATATATATCTTGAAAAATCGCACTAAATGCACGAAACCAGCATATGCGTACTATTTTGGAGGCGATATACGCACTGCAGATTATTCGTAAACAATTCACATTCATAAGTATTTGTATACGATGAGATCCGACTCAACATGATTAGTTCCATAATGCTATACAATTCTGTGATGAAAATCGTATCTAAATCAGTCGTCATCATTTTGTACGATTGAATATAAACTAGGGTGCTATTTATTAAGGTTTGTGTACGATTTCGATTTTGTTTAGAGACATTTAAGATTATTTTCATATATTGATATACGATTTGTGGTTTACTGGGACCCAATCCTGCGTGTAATGAGACCCATGCCTATGAATGAATACTTGGGGGAGTCGAATTGAGTTCTTCAAGATCGAACGACTCCCAAAAGATGGTGCTTTGGAATTACAATCCGACCGGCATGGACGTTTCTGACGGATTGATGGACGTGGACTGCAGACATTGGGACGTATCACATTGGGACGAGGACTTTTGCCACTAAAGGGAAGAGCTGCACGGATGTGCTTCCCGATCTGGTGACGCGACATAAGGTTAATTTGTATTAATTTGTATTTGACATAAGGTTGTAACTGGAGGGTAGGCCAAGAGCAGTAGCGCAGCGACAGAAAACAATAACTAGAATAACTTCGGGACCAGGTGAGTAGGAGCTCTTCAATCTCTTCAATCTTGGCACCAGCAATAACCATATCTGGAGTGATGCTAAAAACATCTCAACAGCACTGTTCAGAACAGCAACTGTTTGGTCACTGAGGCATCGAGCGAGAACCGTTGAAATTGGCAACACAACAATCTATCTGCTTACTTATAATACATACACACACTAACCTATACACAATTATTGATTATTTAAAGACCATATCCTAGACACACAATAGTGATAAAAAGCATAGCACACAGAATAGTCACAGAAAAGCTAAACGGCACTTTACAGATTAAAATTGTTGGACAGGGACAGTTTAAAATTAAAATAAGGACTAGAAATGTAAGTTTATTAAAATTCATTGTATCATTAAAACAAATATATTAAAAAAACCATTTATCTGCAGCTTAAAGAAAACTCTAAAATTACGTGAGTTTTCGCTACGGGATCGTCCGAAATTGTATCCAGTTTCCCACTCCAACAAGCACCATCAGCAACATTCGACGCAGCTATTTCAGCATCATATTGTGCCCAAACTCGTGTTTTTAGTCTTTTGACCTTGAAATGCGGTCAGGGATTAACATTAATATTTTTTGAAACGATGATTTTTACAATTGATGGAGGGACGTTTCAAAAAATATTAATCATATTGTGTAGTACAGCTCACGAACGAACACAGAAGAAAAATGATCGGCAAACAATTCGCAAGATTCGGTAATTGTTATGGATTCCCATGCGCATAAGACTCTAGAAGGAACGAAAGAGCTTTTCCTCTTGGAGTTTACAAATGTCGAAAATCTTTGAGGATTATTTCGCACACCATATTGCACCCGCAGTACATAGGATTTGTAGAGAGAACGATTCAGTCTACGGCAAGCGTCACTAGCATCTATGAAAGCGCGTTTATTTAGCGGTGTTCGTTACTTACGAAGTAGTCTCTGTTTTGCGTTCCGGTGCTGGTCCAAAAAGCGCAGCTCACTATTACTCCAGGCAGGGTTTAAAGCAGGTTAGTAAGCCCGGTCAATCGAAACAGCCCAAAAAGAACAAGACGAGAAGAATTTTTACGGTTTGCAACATTGGAAGCAAGCGGAAGTTCGTTTTAGTTAAACTCAACGGTCAGCAGTCAAGCTGTCAACACGCCTCGGCATTCGACCTCACCGTCAGTTCAAACAAAACATGAATCAGCATCGGACAACTACCCGCAGTCCAACGGCCAAGTCGAACGGTTTGTTAATTCCCTCAAGCGTGAAGAAGCTAAGCTATGAAGAAGGTTCAGCTACAACGGAAGCATCTGGAAACATTGCTTTCGGTGTACTGCTCAACTCCAACCCCAAATACCCCGGTTCCGACATCTCCAGCTGAAGCGTTTCTTGGAAGACCAGGGCGCAACACGTTGGATAGGCTGAGGAAATTTAATCATGTAACACAAGCAGAAAACAACCGCAAACCAGATGAGCAGCTCAATCGTCGACATGAAGCTATCAAACGCAACTTCAAAGAAGCCAACATGGTTTACGTTAAGCAGCACCGCAGAAATGCCAAGTCTTGGGTTCCTGGCCGAGTCATCGAACGGAAGGGTACCGTAAACTAGACAGAATGCAGGGTCGCGTGATAGATTGGAAGGAGCTCATCGAGAATACAAGCCATTTGAGGATAAAGGAACGATTTCTCAATTACAGAATCACAAACGTGCACTACTCGCACGAACGAAGACCCGACGATGGGAAGGAAGCTTTCTACGAACGGCTGGAGGCAACGTACAACAACTGTTCACCAGGAAATATTAAGATCATCATCAGGGCTATGAACGCTCAGGTCAGTAGGATAGAAATATATCGACCAGTGATAGGATCTTGCTAAAAGGGTAAATTTCCCTTTCTTAGGACCTTTTTGTGTATTTTATACACACTGTCGTTTTGCGATTGGCGATCGCGTTTCCGGAACCTTGCGAGCCACCGAAGGCACTCTACACTCGTTTCGGCCTAGGCAACTTGACGGTTGCCTACGCCTAACCCGTTAAGGACCAGCGTTTCGTCCTCTGATCGGTAGCGATCATAATCGTCAAGGAGGAAATCAACCCTCGGGCATTGGCCCTAAGCATAAAGGAGGATTCCCTTCTCGGTTTGGCAAAAGTCGGTCTCGTCCGTCCCCAACCGATTTCCGCCAAAGAAGGAAGCGCCTGTGAGAATACCTACCTGGAACGCCTTTCCAGGTCGCCCATTCGTCACCCGCCATTCCGTCGTCGACGCCATTTTGCCAGCCGGCATTGGAGCATTGGAGCGAGCGCTCGCCTGTCAAACCCCACCGTCACCGTCGATAAGCAGAGAAGAGCAGAGTGGTACGTACCCGTAATCCAGCTCTATCGGAAACACTACCCCGCACAATAAACACACTCTAATAATAAAGAAGTTGGTCGTTTCGGTGTAATTTTTATATCGCGAAATCCCTCCAGTTTGCTCAGTAGCGCGCCGACCTTGCGACGAAGTCTGGGTCTCGTACTGATGAAGTTTGTCGGGGTAGCAGCTCACTTGGGAGTTGTTGCACGTTGAACGCGAACAGCTATGGCAGATAATGCATGACTACGGTTTTCCGGACAAACTGACGCGGCTGATCAAAGCTACTCTGGAACGAGTGATATGCCTCGTGCGCGTTTTGGGGACACTCTCAAGTTCTTTCTAATCGCGCAGAGGGTTACGGCAAGGAGATGGACTGTCCTGTATGTTATTCAATATCGCTATTGAAGATGTGATCCGGCGAGCGGGCATCGAAACTAGAGGAACGATCTTCAGCAAGAGTAGCCAACTCCTAGCCTTTGCAGACAACCTCGACATCATTACCTGAAACCGTGGGACGGCGGAGGCAATCTACGCCAGACTTAAAACGGAGGCTAGGAGGATAGGGTTACAAATTAATGCGTCGAAAACCAAATATATGGTAGGAAGATGCTCCCGAGGAAATCGAGCCTACTTTTCCCTCCGCAAGACGCTTCGATCCAGGAGCATACGCCGCCGCACAAAGCTAACGATGTACAAAACGCTAATAAGACCGGTAGTCCTCTACGGACTTGAGACAGTAACTTTGCTTATGGAAGACATATGTGCACTTGCCGTCTTTGAACGAAAGGTGTTGCAGACTATTTTTGGTGGAGTACAAACGGAAAACGGAGAGTGACGGAGGCGTATGAATCACGAGTTACAGGCGCTGCTTGGAGAGATTCCCATCGTACACCTGGCGAAAGTTGGGAGATTACGGTGGGCCGGCCACGCCGCAAGGATGCCGAACGAATGTGTAGTGAAATCCGTTCTCTTCAAGAACCCCACCGGCATCAGGAATAGAGGGGCTCAACGTGCTAGATGACTCGACCAGGTTGAAGCTGACTTGCGTGTGTCGAGACGCGCAACGAATTGGCGACGAGTAGCCCAGGACCGAGTACAATGGAGAGGAATTCTTGATACGGCAAGAGCAATCCCGGCTCTCGGCTGAATAAGAAGTAGCAGAAGCAGGAGTGCAGCGTGACTGGAGACTGGCAGCCCAAAACTGAGAATCCTGGAAATCACTAATACATTCGGCTTGGACCCACTTATATGGATTGTCGGCCATTAAAGTAAAATAAAGATCATGGAGGTCATGGAGAACATATGCACCCTTGCTGTGTTCATGCGAAAGGCGCTGCCGATGATATTTGGAGGGGGTTGGTACCGAATGGCCGAATTTCAACAACAGTCACCGAAGGCCGATTTACGGAAGGTCATATCACGAAAGGCAGGTTTTTTTCGAAAAGCCTAAATAATTATTTAATGAAAAGCATTGATTGGCAAGTAGTTAACAAATTACTTTAATCAAACAAAAAAACCAAATAAGCAAAACAACTATTTACTATAGAGTATAGTAGATTGATTCTTCCCCTACGCGCAATGGAATTTCGTTCATTATAAGGTGCGAGACCTATTTACCGTGTCAGTAGGAAATGTTTCCTAGATGATTCGGGACAAGACGGCCGAAGGCGCCGAGTGTGCGCCGGTGGCCCGCCGTCGGAAGCGTCGGCGTTAATCCTTTGGAGGAGTACAAACTGAAAGCGGAAAGTGGCGGAAGTGTATAAATCACGGGCTACAGGTACTGGTAGTAGAGATTCCCATCGTACGCAGTGCTCAAGTGCTCAAATCTACGGATTTTTATAAACTCTGCGGAAAAAAATGAAAGTTTCATTTAGTGACAAATAGCAAAAGTACGCTACATATAGTGAATACTTTCCCGAAAAGCATAACTTTATTCTTTCTGAGAAAAAAAAGCGAGCAGAGTAGTTAACTTTAATGAGAAGTATGCTGTCAATAAGAACTAGCATTTTTCACTTTGACGGCAGATACAATGGAAAGATGGCAAAAGGACAATAAAAATACAACAGAGAAATGATAATGAGACGCCGAATATGGAGAAAAAGCAACAAAGCGACGACAATAAGGCGACGAAAAGGTTTCGAAAAAGCAACGATAAGGTGACGAAAAGACGATGAAGGAATGATGGAAAGGCAGCAAATAAACGACGAACAAACAGTGAAATACCAGCCAAAAGATATTAGCTTAGCTTAGCTTAGACTGATTGCACATATCAATGGTTGCACTCAGTGATTGACCAGAATCAGTGAAATTGCACAATGAATCAAATGAATGGGGTTGGGATTTACCGATCATTCTCATTGTGCAAAATTCAGTGATTCGACATAATAATGATCAATAACTGCGCCGGCCACGTCCTTGCAATCAGGTGGGAACGGGGAAGGAATGTTAGTGTAATCTTTGCTGTTCTAGGGACCGTGTTAACCTCTGCATCCCTACAAAGATTACAGGAAGGAGTTTTGCTAGTAAGGTGGGGTTTGTTGGATCAGGATTCACCTTGATAAGTGATATGATCGCCGCTTTTTTATAAAGTGTTGAATTTTAGCTATATTTTTCATCTATTCATTATCCAATCGATCGTATTTATTTTTTTTTTTTTCAATTATTAGTATTTATAGCAATTTAAACTCCAGACAGCCGGCTGTAGGGAGTGTTGCTAAATCGTGCATAACCGCGACAATGTTTCATCCCTGTAAATGGTGTATTTTATAGTATAGTACGACTGGTACGTTTAAACATAAATGCCGCGAACCGAAAAAAATGCCGGTAACGAAGAGGATTCGGATGTACCAAATGAGGTGGTGGGGTGAGTTAAGTCAACATTCCCCTTCATTCATAATTCTCGGTAACATGGATGAAACTGTCTACTTATTACAACTTTAAACTAGTAGTTATTATCTTTATCACGCGATATAAGAAATATATTAAAGGAAAATATATGTTTTTAATAGTTGATGCGATGTAGTGCCAAACACTGCTTACGAAGTCTACAGATTAAAGTGAAAGCCTGATACCTAAGTGTACACAGAGCCGCAAACAACAAACAATGCAGAGTTTTCAAATTACTGAGAAAATGTCAAATTATCCAAAATTGCTTATATTTACTTGCTTATTCAAAGCCAAAGTAATTTTCAAAGGCGAAAAAAAATAGAACGCGTGCTTATCCACCGCACAATCAACTCCTTGCAAGTCCAAACCAAGCATTAAACACTTTCATGAAATCTGCACAATGCCGATTTACCGCCCCGCAAAACAAGGCTCGACCTGGGAGCTCAGTGAGTTCATACAACCGCTTTAACAAAACAAAAACCAAACAGTCAATGCTGTTCAGCGACATGCGCACACGAATAGCGCTAGGCACATTCGAACATCATGTCATGATCAACCAAGTGTTATAGTTATCAGTAAATATGATGAATATGATATCTCCTATGAGACAGCGTAAATCATGCACCCGCAAGCCTCGCAACTGTTGTTTCCCGACGATAATCAGCTGTTCGTCTGGTCTCCATCTAATACAAAACGATCGATCCTATCCGGTCTGGACCGATGGTAAACGATTCTTATAGATACATTAAGGTTTACTATAGATACAATGGAGATACTATCAATTTTCCTCTTTATAGTATATTAATGCCATATTATGCAAGGTATAGAATAAATTCTTATAAAGTGTGTTTCAACTTTCAAACCTACTTCACATACTAAGTTAGTGAAATACCAGCCAAAAGATATGACGAAGAAGTAAAAACAAGTAGACGAAAAGACAAACGACGATAAAATACCATTAAAAGACACCAAAAGGCTAAAAACCGTGACAAAAATGCCGAAAAACAGCTATACAAGACGACAAAAAGACTATAAATATATGCCTTCGGCTGAAGAGACCAGTCAGTAAAACAGTGACTATGCCAAAAAAGACACTAATTACGACGCAATCAAACCAAAAACGCCACAAAACGCAATTCAAAATGTCAAAAAATGTTGAAAAGAGACCAAAAGACGATGACAGAACACCAGATGTTGAACATAATGTAGAACAACCACCTAACGTCAAAAAACAACAAGAACGAGAGGTCAACACGGTGTAGTCACGCCTCTCACGCCGAGGACTCGGGTTCAAATTCCCGTCCCGCAGAAATCACGAATGATCCAAGCTGTTAAAGTGACTATAGTCAAATTAAAACAAAAAAAAAAAGACAAGAAGATGACAGAAAAAGGCGACAAAATACGAAATAGTTAAACGACGAAAAATAAAAGATAAAATACGAAAAAACAAACCTTTAAATGAAGAACAAATGTCGGTCAAACCACGAATCAAAAATTGGATTTAAAATTTGACTAAGTTTTATAATTTATAACTCTTTCCTCTGTGAAAAAAACACAGATGGTAAAACTACGGATTTTCCTTCAGCAAAACCTGGCATCACTGATCGTACGTCTGGCGAAAGTCGGTAGGCTACGGCGAACCAGACACGACTTAAGGATGCTGGATAACAACCCCAGCGGCACCAGGAGCAAAGGGGCCCAATGTGCAAGATGGTTCGATTAGGTCGAAAGCGATTTACGACACCTAGGGTATCGAGTGGGTCCAAAACGAATTGAATGGAGATGACTGCTTGAAACAGCATGCATGAGCCATCCTGGCTCACGGCCCTAGAAATTCGTAATGAGAGACTTCTTCCAAATTATGGTCACGAATTTTGATCTAAATTTGATCCAGAATACTTTTCTAAGGCCTATGTATCATCATGAACTTAATTTTCAGCAAATTGAAGGACAACACATTTTTGCGAATATTTTCAGGTCGTTCTTTAATTTAGTTACGAATAGTTTCACGATTTGTATCGGAATAGAAGGCAGCGGTATCATTGACAATTTATACTGACTAAGCGTCCAAGCAGCATTCCATCTCATCCACGACAGCTCGTGCAAACATCCTCATCACACATCTTCAAGTACAAGGTTCTCACGTTCATTGACAACTTATAAGCAGCAAACTAGTAAATAGCAAAGTAGCAAGGTAATCGTCAATGAGCAAACAAATCATGGACGACAGTAAGCCCAGCATCTTTAGGACCATTCATTCGGCTTCTTATGTGAACTCAAATTGCCAACGAGAACGATTACAACATCAAAGACATCAATCAATGTTTCGGTCGTTCAATATTTGAAGCTAAGCATCTTTCCATGTAGACTATCGCAAACAAAATGCTATTTTTTCTGTTCCAGTTCTACTTTCTGCGTGCCGTTTTCCTAACCACCATCGCACACGAGCAATTGCCCGTAAAATTGTTTTCCCATCGCACCTCGCTCGTGTGTTGAAGACTGTCATCATAATCGACAGCTGGGGGCTCATTGATTCAACAGTGCACTTCCGAAGTAGACCGCACGGAGAATGATCTACTCACTGCGGTGCTGCCACCGGTGATCTGCTCCCATTCATCATCTGCTTCCTAACCGCAAACATAGTGCGCCATTCAATAGGGCACACTCTCCGCATTGACTGGATGCGACTAGTAATTTTCTGTTTTTCCCATCTCTAAATACTTCCTCAATCTGAGCTCGAACCAAGCGCGGAAAAACGCAACTCAGAGCAGACGAGAAACTCCGAACTTCACACTGAAACAGCTGATCTCAACGCTATTTTGAACCTTTTCCCCTCCGTCCGTGTTTGTTATTTATTAGAGGTGAGGCCCAACGGTAATGATTTTTTAATTTTCTAATAGAGCAGAGGCCGCCCAATACCGTCGCGTTTCCGATCTGAAAAACCGCCCGTAGCAAAATCGTCCCACACACATGACAACAGCCGTAAGCGGAGTGAAGCAATTTCACAAGCGACGGGCGACAAGCGACGAACCCACACTTCTCAGACCAAATCGCGAGCAGCTTGGCGGCTGTTGTTGGGTTTGGGAGAAGCGCTGCTAAACAAAAGCCCATCGAAAGGTACCGAAGAGGACTAGCCAAACCGGGGTCCGCTGAACAAGAAATAGGATTTTAATCTCATTACGGTTGGTGATCTAATTAAATTTAATATAAAGCCATAAAGTTGAACGATTATGGCCGCATCACGCGAGAGCGGAGGCGATCCGTACAACAGCCAGCGAGCGGACGAAGCCGGTTTTTTCTCACTGCTGAAGTGTTGTGATTCATGCGAAGTGTTTCGAAATTGAGACCCATCATCGCTGTTGTGGCATAACTATAAGATTCGTTTTTTTTTTTGTACAAAGTTTGTAGTTAAATTGTCCTAGAAATACCTATCTATGCAACTAACTTGAGTAGGTACTTATGTTAAAAAACAATCATTCCAGCAGTTTCGGTTGGTCATCCCCATAAACAGGTCAGCAATGATTCTCCCATAATTTCGAATGGGAAATTGCTCCCATTAAAACTTATCGGTCCAATCAGCCATATAGCCGAATCACCATTCCGTCTACTAATTAAGTGTCGCCCAGACCGTCTCGGAAACAGACAAAAACACGACCCAATATTGCAAATCGATTTTGTAAACGAATCCATTTAATCGAATGGACGCACATAAATTCGTTTATCGGCCAGCACACAATTGGACCGCGCATCTGCCTGATTAAAGAGCTTCAATTATCTCGAGATCGCACTTCGATCAATCGCCGATCGACCAGCGAAACCGTGAAATCGACCGACGACGACGACGACGATGGGGAAGATACCGATGACAATCGTCTGCCCCAGTAAAATCATCCCCGGAGCTCTATCGGAATGTTAATATCGTTCGACACATCCACCCAGCTCGGAATCGGCTGTAATTACCGAATGGTTCGAATTTCCTTCTCGGTTACCTTCAGAGAAGCCGAACTACGAGACCGAAAAAAAATCGAACCAGTTTCTCTTCCGTAGAAGAGATCCATAATCGTTCGCAGACGGGGGACCATCACCGGCATGGAGGCTGACCGAAAATCGTAACCAAACTCTTAATAAAGCCATAAATTTTTACGATTTTTCGAAAATATATCTTTATAAGGATTTATGACCATTTTACGATATGATTTGCTCATGGGGTTTTGTTTTGCTCCGCGTTGGCCTTTTGTCAGTTTTCTCGCCTCACGAAAACACTTTGCTAGTGGAGCAACCGGTCTCGCGGTACGCTTGCTGCCCTGGCGGGAAGCGTTGCCAGTATTTCAGAGAGGTTGTGTGACCGAACTATGTGAGTCCGTTATCACAGCTGCCTTTTCTAATCAGAAATTGGATTCGAAGCATCAACCTATGATTTAAACAAATACAGTCCAAAACCAAAAACTTATCAGAAGATCAACAACAATCATTCCCTGATAATAATAGTTTGCTGCTTTCTCTTCTATATCTATTCTATACTAAAACATCCACAAACTTTATGATACTGACACTCTGGCATCAAAAACGAAACAATTTCAGAAGCTACAATCCCATCCGCAACACATTCGCACAACCGTCACGACCGTCAAGTCCTGCACCATCGTCGTCGTTGTCGTCGTCGTCATCATCATCATCAGCATCACCGTCACCATCTCTGTTTACCGTATTTTGTGTCGTTCCGTAGACGTGGCTCAATAATAATAATAATCGTTCACTTCCACAGTGCACCAGTCGCAAAACGTCAGCCTGTTGGTGCGGTCGGTGGTACCTACTCCTCCTAAGTCAGTCAGTGCCAAAGCAAAACACTCTAGGCCACATCGTCGTCGTGGCCACAATGGCTGATTGGGCACAAAACAAAGACGCTACTCAACCGTCCCTGCCCCGATCAGTCGATATATGTTATGTTACCAAATTACAGCACCGAGGAAGCGCTATTAAAGAAACTTGCTCCGGTGCCTTATATTTTCGATAATTTAATAAGCGCACACCACCGCCACCCAGCCGGCCGCTTCCCACCCACCACCCGAAGGAGAGGAACGATAATCGGGTCCCCAAAGCCCGTACCACAAACTACCTACTAGTACCCGCGCGGGACTAAAAGAAGCTGTTTAAAAACGTGCCAGTTAAATAATAATAATGCCATCAATTTTTATGAACAATCATTAGAGCGCGAAGAAAAGAGGTGAAATAATTTTATAGTTATTGAAAGTTTTCACGTGATGACGATTTCGATGGGAACTTGGCTTGTTCGAACGCGCAGGATGATTGCTGATTGGTTTCGGGCCGGCCCGGTCGGGTCTCACCATTTCGGTTCTGCAGGTACCTACCATACCGATGCAATGTTTGCCTCTGTCCGAACTATAACTGACATTGTCCGCCGCCGTAATCATGACGTGCTGGTTCAATTTTGTTTTATAGCTTACTTTGTTTATTTTACCGTTGTTCGTGATGATGTAATCAATGTATCATTAGCTAATTACGGAAAAAAGGATCAAATTTCATGCGCCGATCGACGCTCGGCCCGGCCGGCATGGTGCGGCGGTTCGAGCCATGTTGGCTAATCAGTGCAGCCGGACTTCGCCGACTTCGGGTAGGACCATTTTGGCCAAAATGTAGTGCATGTCCGAACATCGAGTAATGATGCTTAATTTAGGCCTGAGTGTTGTAAATTTTGCACAACGGCCAACTCGAGGAGATCGATTTTTAAACGAATGGCTTTTAATCGCTATCCTTTATGAGAGTACTCATCGTTTAAATGAAGCCGATCGAAAGATATCTCGCGTGACTTTTCAAAGGTCCAAGCTAATAATGAGAGATACTCTTCAATATCCCTCTTTTCTGATTATCACGGCGACATAAACACATTTCAACGCAAGGTTTTTGAGGGATTACTTAGGTAATGATGCCAGCAACCGATTCATGCAACGCAGATGCATTCAAGTGCATTCGTGTCTTCGTAATAAGCTCAACAGAGCAGAGGCAGAAAGAATCATTCGTTGTTACATTGGACCTTCTGAAAATCTACTTACTCGAGATATGGTTCGCAATATTTTTAGGCTAATTTAAGCAGTTTGTGTTTTCAAACGGCCGGATTCGATTGCAGTTTATGATATTCGGCCGGGTAGTAAAAAAGATATCAAAGCAAAGATCTAATATTTTCGCTACGTTTGGACACTAACCGAATCAGAAACAGATTCACACTAACCGTCAGCAACCGGCAACTGGCACCATCACGGAACGGAACGTCAGTTGCATGCATTTTCAATGTCTGCATTCACACGAGTCCGGAATGTCACATCACGGAACGTCAAGGTACTTGTGTGAGTGAGGACATTGAAAATGCATGCGGACAACACTGACGTTCCGTTCCGTTACGTTGGCGTTGATGTTTGCTGATGTCAATGTGATTCCAGTTTTATTGAGGGTTCGCTTGCTCAACATTATAGTGCTACAGGAGGTATACCTACGTTTTTTCGAAGATTTCGGAAAATCATTCAAAGGCAATATGTACCGCACACATTCGCAGAAACAAACTGCAGAGGTTCTTACTCGTCATGGTCGCAATCAGCGAACACACTAGAGAACTGATGAGCGAAAAGATTCATTTCATTTCATTTTGTTGACTTGGTGTCCTAAGACGAAGCCTGATGAAAAAAGTATCTCTAATTTACTCGGAGGTTCTGATGGCCATAAGATGAGACGCCCTACTCTGGGATATGGGCGCGGATGTGCGCGATATGATCCTTGAGCTAAAGACGGACGCCACCAAGAAGAGTTCCGCATACAATAGCGATAGCGGAGTGAGTGCTCAGGAAGGAAGGTATGTGCTCTCACACCAGAAGTGACTCTCCAGCTTAAGAACCTGGATGAGATCACCGAAGTGTGCGAGGACGTACAGGCTCTCAAAGAGCAAAGTGGAGTGGTGATGGCACCCAAGGCGGTTCACCTGCGTAAGGGTCCGGCCGGGACCCAGGTAGCCACTATACGACGTCCGCTGGCGAACGGAAAAAAAGCCCTGAAAGCTGTTAGGCTAAAAGTAGGGTATTTTTTTAAATAATGGTTCTACAATTGATGAAGGAACGGTAAGGGAAAGTAACGAAGGATTTTTTTTGGGAATGGAGGGCAAAGAGTGGAAAGGAAGGGGGGGGGGGGGGTAATAGGCCCTTCATCAATTGTAGAACTCTCGTTTCAAAAAATATTAATATATGCCTGACCGCATTTCAAGGTCATGACTAAAATCACGAGGTTTGGTTAAATTTTCACAGGAACGGGGCCTTCCCCCGAAGCCTTGCGCTGAGAACCGTGGCTAGCACGCTGGCAGACGAACAGCGTTCACACGCCACACAGTACCTTGTAAGTCGCAAGGGCCTGCATAGTGTCGTTGTCCCGCCAGTAAACACAAAGTTAGATTAAACTTCTCGGTCGGCGGTTTCTACAGAGGCACAATTTGTGTCTAAAAATAGCCCAACCCATGTCGATACATTAATAAGGGGGGTTGTCAAGACTAATATCACGAGATTTGCTCAAAAAATAAAAGTGGGGTGGTCGGTATGCCCACTGAGCGTGCTCAAGCAGTCGAAGGTTTGCTTCCGGTGCTTCGAACACGGGTAGAAGGCCTGGAACTGCGAGGGGCCAGATAGGAGCCAATTGCCGAGGAGATGTGGCAGTGCTGCGCGGTGCCTCCCAAGTGCTTGATCTGTACCGGTAAACGGGACGCAAAGCACGTAACGGGACACGTTCATAGTGCAAGTGATAAAACTCAACCTGAACCACTACGGCACGGCTCAGCAGCTGCTACACCAAGCAGTTTTCAAGTCGGCAACGGACATTGCCATCATTTCGGACCCATATCGCGTCCCTGCCGGAAACGGCAACTGGGTCTCGGATAGGTGCGGGACGGCGGCTATATGGACGACAAAAAGATTCCCGGTTGAAGAGGTTGTATCAAGCACATGCGAGAGATTTGCGGTTGCCAAAGTGGGTGGAGTGTTCTACTGCAGCTGTTACACTCCGCCCAGTTGGTCTATCGAGCAGTTTACGCAGATGGTAGACCGAGTATCAGTTGTGCTGACTAATCTAAGGCCTGTGGTTGTGGCGGGCCACTTTAACGCTTGGTCGGTAGAGTGGGGAAGTCGTCGAACGAACCATAGGGGTCGGATTCTGCTTGAGGCTCTGACAAAGCTCAATGTAGATCTGGCCAACGTTGGCACCATAAGTACCCTTAGTAGGAATCATCGACGTGGCATTCAGCAGTCCTGGTCTGATAGGAGACTGGAGGGTAGACAATGGCTACACTCACAGTGACCATCAGGCGGTACGCTACGGTGTCGGTCAGATAACGAGACGGCAGACGGCGAGTAGAGCCGACACTCCAACCACCCGTGGATGGAAGACATCAAACTTCGATCCCAAAGTATTTGTGGAAGCAATCCGAAGAGAGTGCGGTGATCGCGGTATGCCCGATCCGAACGCTGATCATTTGATTGAGGTACTGTCGCGAGCTTGTGACGCTACCATGCCTAGGAAAAGCCGACCTAGGTATGGGAGGTCACCGGCTTACTGGTGGACAGCTGAAATTGCGGAACTCCGCGGAGCGTGCTTTCGTGCGAGGAGAATTATGCAAAGAGCTCGTTCGGACGAAGGTAGGGCTGAATGTCGAGTGGCACTTGTTGCTGCACGCGCAGCGCTTAAGAGTGGGATAAAAGCTAGTAAACGAGCCTGCTTTGACAGGTTATGTGCTAGTGCCAAAGCGAACGCGTGGGGTGATACCTACAGGGTCGTAATGGCAAAGACCAAGGGCGTGATGGCGCCCGCAGGACGATCGCCAGAGATGCTGGAGCGATTCATCGAGGGCCTCTTTCCGCGCCACGAGCCAAGGCCCTGGCCTCAGGCCACAGATTCATCCCACGGTCGACGTTCCAGTATCTCAGACCATAGCGTAGGATCGTCGGTCTCCATGCCGAACATCCAAAGTAACGTGAGCGACGGCGGCTTATAGGTTGGGGAGGATGCGACGGTTACGAACGAGGAACTCATTGAGATCGCTAAATCCCTAAAGGTGAGCAAGGTACCGGGATCAGACGGAATCCTGAATTTGGCCATTAAAGAAGCTATCTTAGAGGCTCCCGAATTATTCGGGATAGTAATAAGTAGATGCCTGGAAGATGGCCACTTCCCGGACAGATGGAAGCAACAGAACCTGGTCCTATTGCCGAAGCCGGGAAAACTTCCGGGTGTCTCCTCGTCATATAGGCCAAACTGTCTGCTCGATACTGCCGGCAAGGTGCTTGAGAGGGACTCGTACAGTACCCTGAGGGTACAAACGGTCTGTCAAGGAACCAATTCGGCTTCCGAAAAGGCAAATCTACGATGGTTGCCATCTTGTCTGTCACTAAGACAGCCGAGGTGGCAATCCAGCGCAAAAGGACGGGTATCCGCTGTTGCGCAGTTGTCACGCTCGACGTGAGAAATGCGTTTAATAGCGTTAGTTGGGACTCCATAGCCAACTCGCTTCGGAACATCCAAGTGCCGGTGTCACTGTAAAGGATTCTGGAAAATACAACACGGAGGAGGGTCAGAAGTGCGTTCCAATCACCGCAGGGGTTCCGTAAGGTGTCATACTGGGCCCGGTGTTGTGGAACATCATGTATGACAAGGTGTTGAACCTAAAGTTACCGCTAGGGGTTCTGATTGACGGTTTTTCGGATGACATCACCATGAAAGTCTACGGTAAATTTATCAGAGAAGTTGAGTTGACGGCCGCCCATTCTATAAGCATTGTTGAAGATTGGATGCGCTCCAGGAAACTGGAGTTAGTGAATCATAAAACGGAGGTTGTCGTGGTGAACAACCGCTAGTCGGTGCAGGAAGCAAAGATCAGTGTCGGGGACTGTACTATTTCGTCAACGCGGTCCTTAAAACTCCTGGGAGTCATGGTCGACTACAAACTCAAGTTCGGGAGCCACATCGACTATGCTTGCAAAAAGGCTTCCTCAGCTATTTCGGCATTGTCTCGTATGATATCTAATAGCTCTGCGATATATAGCAGCAAGCGAAGGGTATTAGCCAACCAACGTGGTCCAGTCCATACTTAGGTATGGCGGACGGGTGTGGTCATCGGCGTTAGGAACCAAAAGCTACCTGGGTAAGCTGGAAAGTACCTATCGTCTCCTGTGCTTGAGAGTAGCGAATGCGTATCGCACAGTGCGTCTTATCGGGTATGATGCCTATTGGCATCATCATCAGCAAGAACGTAGAGTGCTTCAATCAACGTGGAACTAGAGTCATACGGAGTACCACAAGATTGGCCTCGATGACCACATGGCAGCGGACATGGTCTGTTTCCACAAAAGGTTGGTGGACACATCGACTTATCCCGGAAGTATCTGGGCGGGTCGACAGGCGCCACAGCGAAGTCAACTTCCATCTGACACAGATGCTATCAGGGCATGGTTGTTTTAGATAGTATCTGCACAAGTTCGGATATGCGGAGTTTCCGCGTGTCCCGAATGCGTGGATGTAGTGGAAACAGGTGTCTGATAGTACCGTATCTTCCCAAGTGGTCAGCAGATTTTCCTACTCGTAAAAAACACACTCGCAAGCACACAGCCTCGTAGCGCCGTTGTGCGCAGCCACCTCACGAAACCAACAGCTCATGCGCTGTCAACAGCCCACACGCGTGGGTAGGATGTATGGCCACAGATATTACTTTACTGCATCTTACGCCCTCGCTTCACATGCGGGCAAGTGCACGAGCCCTCGTGAGCGTTCAGTGTAAACTGTGCGAGTCGAGCGAGAACGACCGTGGCTGATAGCTAACTATACACAAAGACACAAAAACTCGTCACAGGGCATGAAAAGTACGAAAGGGAGTCCAAGAATAATGTGATATATACAGATGCGGCGATGTGGTGGTTGAAAAATTCATAGCAGCAAAAAACTAAATGACATTTCAAGTACAAGAAAATTCAACCTTAATCACAAACGCAAAACTCACACATGAACTTCTCTCGCTATTATACGCGATGTCTCCGTTGCTATGCGATGTGAACCAAATTGAGCTGTGAGCATTTTGCTTCATTCTTCCACAGCTGGTATTTCATATAACGAACCAGAGAGCAAAAGAGAATCTACCATGAGAGAAAACAGCAGCAGCGAAAAACGCAGCACACATTCATGAATCAAGATGGCAAATATATTGGCGGAATTCACATTTTTCCTTCGCGCTCACTCACAGCTTCGTAACGCACGAGAGAATGCCTATGCTGTTCAACAAGGAATTCGTATGTATATGTGCATAGCACCGGGTAGCAGTTGAAGGAAAGCAGAATGTGATCAAGCGGAAAGCAATATGTGTGAGTTTTGTGCTTCATTCTATGAAAACAGAAAAACTCACGCGTGATTTTTTCTGCATAGGATCAAGCTGACATGATTCACAGGTGATTTTGATTTTTGATGAGTTTTTACCATCACTGCTTCCACACCATTTTAAACCTTATCGATCCGAGACAAATGCTCATGCTCAGTGTGTTCGTTAGAACGAGAACGTGTGTGTGTGTGAGAAAATTAGTCTATAAGAGTGTGCACTCATGATTCTACCCGTAAATAGGTCGGATTTAGCTAAAGCTAGGTTAAAACTACTCAAAATGCCCTTAAAGTGTACAAACTCAAATT
This sequence comes from Sabethes cyaneus, assembly GCF_943734655.1. Classification (NCBI taxonomy): domain Eukaryota; kingdom Metazoa; phylum Arthropoda; class Insecta; order Diptera; family Culicidae; genus Sabethes; species Sabethes cyaneus. The sequence goes on from NC_071354.1 coordinate 85,185,159, forward strand.
TTGGGTAAAAAATTCAACCGATTTTGGCTACTTGCTACCGATAATTGAATTATTCTCTGTGACAAATAACGCACTTTCAAGTTCCTAGTACTAATTTTTTGGTTGAAAAACTACTCAAAATCTGAGTTTGTACACTTTAAGGGCATTTTGAGCAGTTTTAATCAAGTTTTAGTTAAATTCAACTGATTTACGAATAAACTCATTTAAGAGTGTGGGCTTCGCAGCACTGTTCCAATTGAAGCCGCTGTGATTGGAAGTGTTGCACTGAAGCTATCCGATGAGCATATTGAAATCCGAAAGCTGAAACTATTCAAAAATAACGGAGATGGTAGATTTTTTGTTCTAGGATAGAAACTCATTCTTCTGAAAGAAAGGCTTTTGATCGTCAAAAAGGCACTACTGGAGCAAAGCTTGACGGGTGAGATGATTTGAGACAAGCCGTCCTCTGGTATAACTCATGAACCAAAGCTCGGAGCACGTCTGGGATAACGTTCAACAATCTCCTGAATCCGAAGCTGTTGATGGTCGGGAGCAATATAGGATAGGGTTGCGTGTTTTACGATTGAATAAAGTTGAACACAGTTTCACAGTTTCTGAAACATTAGATCTACTTTTCGTCAAATACTCTTACCTTCCCAGTTAACTTTGTGAGTTAAGCTTTGAGTTTTAAATTATGCCTCCATCAGCACGAATTGGGGCTGGATTCTATTTGGCGTTTGGCCCTGAAGAAATTCATTTTCAGCTGAGCTTAATTACTATGGTTTGTTATATCTACCACTGGTCAGTTTCACAGCCAAATGTAACAACCATCAAATTGTTCCATTCTACTACACATATCTCATTCACTTGAATCGTCACATTAAATCGTCCTATAATGACTATACCTACTAAATATTTTTAAAGGAAAACTAGCAAAAGTTCCCTAAGAATATCAAACTTTCAAAAGTTGAATAATTCCAAGTCATTTTTGTTTGATTTGTCAAAAACTTAGACTGTAAAATTCATTTAACAAAAAAAGATTTCATTGATTTTACATATTTCATTTCAACTTACCTTGCAACCCTCGCAAGTGAACGCTCCGAAATGAAAACCAGCGGCCGGTTCACCGCACACCTTACACTGCTGGTTCATCTGCAAAGCGTAACAGAGATGAGAACAAATTAAAATCAATGTTAAAATATCCCACAGTCGGAAAATTGAACTCAAATCAAGATCGGTTACCGTGATGAGCATAATGATAAAATTAATTATAATATAACCGAGTGATATGCAAAATAATAAACGACAGAAATCCAACCCGTCGGGACAAAACGAAAAAAAAACGAAGCAGGAAAAGCTTTGGCCCACTCCTTTCCCTCACCGGTCGAAGTTCGATTTTTCGAAATGCATTCAAACGACGGTGATAATAATAATTACAATAAAGCGAAGACGCTCCAGGCTAAATTAGCAGCCGTATCGAAGGAAAAGGCATGCCGCCCTGTCGGTATGCCCGAAAAATATCTGCACGAAATTAAAATCAATTTGAGTTCAGCATGACACCCTTCAACCTGTACAAAAAATGAAGCAGGTAAAGAAAACAACAACAGTCGAAGTCAAGGCGTCAGTCGAGAGTCAGCTCAGCGCAAACGAAGCGGATGGTGGTCCACTCTAGCTGAGGCTGCCGAAGTTTCTTAGCTGGCACCACAATATTGCCCATTATTATTCCGTTGTGTGATAATTAATTACAAATAATGATAGCTGACGGCATCGAAAATCAATAAAACGCTCCAATGCGGGTTCCGGAATAAAGCCAATATTTAAAAACTGCACCGAGCGTTGGGCTCGTAATCAGCCGTAGTTGCGCTGAGTTATAAATGAAGCATCCCCAACCAGTGACAGCAAGTAACAGAAAAAAATCGAGAAGCAGCGCCCATAAATTTTGTATGTAAACAAATCGACGAAACGCGGCTTGTACTGCCACCGGCGAGAAACTCATCCGTCAAACGCGTCAACTAGCCGCGCAGACAGGCGGACGGTTGCCGTGTTTCCACCGACCTTCCATGAACCAAACCCACTGTAACACGTACATACCAGATGTAGGTCCTGAAAAGTGCAAGACGGTCCTGAAGATGAGCAAAGCAGAGAAAATTGCATTCTATTTTTTTTGTTGTTGTGTTTTGATATTGTGACGAACAGCCGTTAGTCACATTCGAATCTTCAATTTGTCCGTTGATAACTCGACGTTTTGTCCAATTGCTCGGCATCATTATGTTACACGGTCGGACTTCCGATTGAAACATCGTACCGACTAATTGAATACGGACAAAAAAACTTAGTTCATGATGGTTAGCCAGCAACAGCAGCAGAAGAAGAAACATCGGCCGGGCATCGAGCCACACACACACTCCGTCATATCGCGGCACTCATCCCATCTGTCAAAGAGATCGCTAATAATTTAACAGTTTTTATTGAACCTCTATCGTCGTACATAATTTCTTCATCTTTGCGTCCGAACTCTCACTCCCCGTGCGCACCGTCATCACCACCTCCAGCATCAGGCCGATGTTGTCACGTTATCGTGACTATGCGTGTTCCCATTATCAGAATCCCCATTGCCAGTTGTGTTGTTTTTGCTTTCTGCGCGCCATCAATCGATCGCACGCCGTTTGTGATATGCCATCCCGCCAGCCGAATGACAATCAATCTCCTGGAGGGCAGTCGCCGCACAAACGTGACTACCGACGGGCAGTCGGCCGCCCCGTCGTCCAAGGAGGACGGATGGTGTGACGAGGACGGTGACGATGCCGGCAGAAACCTAACCTAACAAAACCATGTCGACAGAAAAGATTATCATTGGTGGCAAACAATAAGCTGCCAATTACACACCTGGACCTTGCTCGGTGGAAGCTCGAGCATAGCATCTGAACTGGAATGCCGCAAACGAAAGCAAACTGTTGGGGCCGATTGGCGGTCAGCAAATCGTTAACATTTCAGCATGTATATTTCATAGAAGAAGCAGAGAGCTTCGTGATAGTTTCAAACCAAGTGGCACACCGTTACGGTTTGTTTTACGTATAAATATTCATTTTATGTTTTTTAAGACTGTCTGGAAATTTATTATGATTACGGACATGCCATTCAAAACATATTTTAATAAATGAGTCAAAATGAGAAAACGATTGAAACTCAGCTGGCTGCTATTGATTTTTTTATGGTATGTAAAATGCATGTTAAAAAATGAACTGTTGAAATAATGCAACTAAACTTTCTCATAAATAACTTCATCTTTATTAATTCTTTTTATAAAACATGAGAGGCCTCTTCAGATTGCACTTTTTACTTTTATTTTAAGATTTCTGAAGATATGGCGTTAAGTTCTGGAGACATGCACAGAAAAGTGGATAGACATGTGTCTAATATTTATCTATGTTACACATAAACCACATTGATTGAAAACATCCTAAAATGGGATATTTTTGGATGGTCAGATGAATACTCAAGAAGTTACGAAGCTGTCGTCTGTCACGGACAGAAGATAACTTCTAAACTCGCTAGCAAAATCAACCATCATTAAAGCAATAAAACTGTTTGTAAGCAACGAAAATTAAACTTTAATTTACAGATCTATCTATTATAACTTGATTTGGTGTATTAATGATATTTTATTAGCAGCAATTTTATGATATTAAACGTATCTAATTATCCTGAAATTCAATAGCGATATAACTGAATAAACCAATATGATTAATATTAACAATGCCTGTAGGTTTGTTCGACTTATAATGTATACACAATAGTTTTTTAATTAAGTATTTATATAAAATGACTTAAAACGATCGTTTTAATGATGTCAACAATTATACATATAGTCGATGGAAGCTTGAAAGGACAAATGACTAATTAATGCGTCCAATTATCAGTTAGTTATAGATTGGAGATGCAAGGTTTATGGATTTCCAATCAATATTGGTACGTCAAACATTAATAAAGACATAAATCTAGTCTATCCTGAGTGTTTGGATCGTGAGCAAGCTTTAGTTTCGTAGCAGTTTTTTTATTTTGCAGCTTAAGACTGAGATAAGATTGTAAAATAAAAGATCAAAAATTGTATAAAAATTTTCGTTATCCAAAGGCAATAATTGTTTTCATGAGTAATTTTTTCACATTAATCTCCTATCGAACACGTCGCGTAATTTTATTTCACTTGCTAATGTTAAGCCTTCTGTTACGCGTTTATTTCTTATGCTTAGCTGTTTCAGAGTTCTTCTTACTACGTTACGCACGGTCAACTCCAAATTATTGTCTCCTTGTTAGCTTAGAAACTTTTTGGCTCTCTTTCAGGTTACGATAGCTGAACTTTTCTACAATGTAACGTACAATGATCCGCTTTCTAGCAGTTTCCAACTGTAAGTGGTGCCAAATGTAACCGTACGTTTCACCGAGAAACGTTAATAAAACATATCAAGTTTGCAGACAATTGTGTAAACTCCTTCCTTCCTTCGCCTTCGACGCTAACCAACGCCGAGGAACGTCGTCGATCTGTAGAACTAAAATCCTTAGTTGCAATTCTTATAATCGCTGAAGAAGGGTATTATAATTTAGTTTAAAACTTGCAGTAAGAAGCAACCGCACGGTCTACCTTCTTCCAGCACAGCCTTCTACGCAAGTGCACGTGGAGGTCACCAAATCAGACCGAATCAAATATCGAACACGTTTTGATCGACTGTCGGCACTTCTCAGACATTATCGATGTAAAATCCTATCGAAACGCTAATGTTGACTCAGACCCCTACCTAGTGATGGTAAGGATGCGCCCAAAATTCGCCGTTGTGAACAACTTTCGAAACCGACGCCAGCCTCGGTTAAATATAACGCTGCTGAAGCAACCAGATGTCGCCGTAAACTAGGCGCACTCATTCGAAGCTGCGCTGCCGGAAGAGGACGAGCTGGACGAAGCCCCTCTCAAGGATTGTTGAAACATCATCAAATCAGCCTTTAACAGAGTAGTGGAGAGCTCCATCGGACATGTAGTACTGAATCTGCAGAACGTTAGGTTTGACAACAAATATGAGAGAATGATGGATGAGGGGAACGCTGCGCCGGCGTCCAAGAGGCTCAGTGCCACACATCAGAACATGAAAAGACACAAACAGAAGAAGATGCAGCGAAACCAAATCTTCCGGGAGAACAAGCGCTACGCGGTAAAGTAGGAATGTGCAGAGTTGGAGCGGCTGCATCGTTCTCAGGAAACGCGAAAGTTTTACCAGATAGTGAACGGATCCCGCGATAAGTTGAACTGTGAGAACTATCGAACGATTACCGTTCTCAATGCCACCTACAAAGTGCTGTCCCAAATCATTGCCCGCCGACTATCACCAATTGCGAACAGATTCGTGGGAACTTATCAAGTCTTTGTCGAAGGTTGGTCTACAGCGGATCAAATATTTATACTGCGACAGATCCTCCAAAAGGGCCGTGAGCACAGAATTCCCACGCACCATTGGTTCGTTGACTTCAAAGCCACATATGATACCATCGAAGCGCTATGGAAAATCATGGACGAGAACAGCTTCCTCAGGAAGCCCAACAAACTGATTCAATTTACGATGGATGGTTCGGAGTTCGGGTGGATTGTCAAGTTCATTCGAATCATACAGAAGGCTTCGTCAAGGTGATGGTCTGTCATGCCTGCTGTTCAACATAGCACTTCAAGGTATTATGAACCGAGCGGATATCAACACGCAGGGTACGATCCGAAACAAATCTAGTCAATTCTTTACCGATGACATGGATACTATCGGTAGAACAACTGTGACAGTGGATGAACACTTGCGATGCAGAAAAGATTAGATCAATGTTAAATATGTCTAAAATAAAGTATATGCTGGCCGACAAAGCCGAGACCGCATGGGAAATAGTATAATGACCGACGGCGATGAGTTTCAGGTATTTGATGAATTTGTCTGTTTTGGCTCACTGATAACGTCGGACAAAGCTACCAACTATGAGATCGGAGGCGTATTAACAGCGAAAGTCGTGCTTACTATGGGCATCATAAGCAATTGCGATCGAGCAGACTAAGTCCCCGTACAAAGTGTAGCCTGCACAAGACGCTTATTAGACCGGTTGTTATCTACGGGCAAGAAACATGTACAATACTTGAGGAGGACCTGCCAGTGCACGGAGTTTTCGAAAGACTAGAAGAGTGCTAAAAACGATCTTCGGTGGCGTACAAAAGAACGGAGTAGGGAGGCGAAGGATGACCCAGCAAACCAGATATCGTATATTCATGTCGAGATTTAATCTTATATAAATGGATATCACATCGGACTCGTATAAATGTACACATGTTGTAAGCACATTGTGTAAATTTCATCGTACGTAATGCACACGATGATTGATATACGAATTAATAGTAAAAATCGTAAATAGGTCGAAAGATAATCGGGTTATGCTTAGCGAATATTGCATATGACGATTTCTTAGATTTAGTTACCAACAATGACTGTCATGAAGATGTAATCGTATTTAATTACAGTTTTCATCGGATTATGTTTTGCAAAATGTCTTATATGACATCGTTTTAGATTTATATACAAGCAGTGATAATCATGAGATTCTACGTGCATTAAAATATGATTTGCATCAAAACACGTTCAAATTTGATGTTATTTCTTTACAACCAAAACAACAAAATAGAGAGATTTCAAGGATACGTTCTTAATGCAGATTTGTCAACCAAAAAAATTAACGGTTTCTACACTTTTATTTTAAATTTAACTATCTATTTATTTCTTTTGTTAAAATTGAACTTATTTTTATTGTGGCGGAATATTCAAAAAACTATTATCTGGTTTGAAAAACTTTTACAAATACCTTTTTAACTATTTTAAAAATGTTAATAATTCAAATAAGCCCGCCTAAATATTAAGCAGCAAGCATATAATGATTAAGTCATACTGACAAGACAATCAAAGATCTTTTTGAAAAAGCACTCTTTGAGAAGTATGTTTTTTGGCGGATTAAAACCACGTAACGTAACGTTTTAAAAATTAAAAATGTTAAAAATAGAAACTCATAATTATTTAGATATTTTTCTTAATATCAGTGCATCTTATGGCTTTTCAGAAGAAATGCAAATGTTAAGTGGAACTGGAAAAAGACATTCAGTATTAAACTGGTACAGTAAAAAATAATGCTTGATGCTTATTGTTGTAAGCAATTTTGAGCTGTCCTATAGCATCTAAATGTTCAGCATTCTATTTTAAATAACTTTTAAATAACTCTTTTTAAGAACTTCTGAAATAGCAAACAACATTTTTGTACTTGAGCTTTAATAATATTATCTCCATGTAATCAAATATGAATATGCATATAACGTATTCTAATGTATATTTAGAACAATCTGTACAACAGAATGCTAACAAAGGTACTGCATAGCCATTCCATGAAGTCAGCATTATCATTGAAATTAACGACCAAATGTAAACTTATTTACGACAGTGTAATTCAGTCACAATTGACACAAACTCGTATGTCGGATGAGAATAAATCAAATCCGTACTTACATGTTCAATGCATCAAATAAGACCTCATTGCTTACATGTACGATGACTTCGGTTTAAGATGTGCAAAAATATCATTGAGGTACTGATGTACCAGTAGCTTAAAGGTAATGAACAAATACTGCGGTACGGGTGGTTCTTGGTTCTAAATCAGGTGAGTACAGCTTTGTTTAAATGATATAGACAAAAAAGTTCAATATTGTGACAGGTCGATAATATCTGGAAGCTTATGAAAAAAAGCTTTCAGCAAAGCTTTTTTACTTTTTGTCTCATTAACTTTCAGGGCGAATATTTGGCTATAAATAGCCTGCTCTGTATGCAATTTTTGACACTTGCCATTTACCATATGGGGAAAGGCGAAGGCTAGAGTAGAAATATTATCGTAACTGTGTCGAAATGCAATCCAGTCAATCGGCTCAGTCGTATAAACTGTTTTGTTTTGTCGGCATTTCAATTATTCTGAAGAACTAAATCATGTATATCGCCTCCACTTTTGCATGTATATGCCGTTTCTGCGCATGATATATGATTTAATAGACGTTATATGCTGACGTTTATCTCATTTAGAATTAAGTTATACAGACCAAAATGTTTGCTGGGGAGCCATGTACTCGCACAGATCTATGGCGCATCCAGTATCTAAAAGGTGGCTAAAACTGGACAGATACGATGGGCAGGGCAAGAATGCCGAACTTCTACCCTGCAAACAAACCGCTCAGTTGGTTTCGAGGTACGATGCGGGTCTAACAAACCAGTCGTCGTATGTTCAAATCTCGGCTATGCGGGGCTGCTAGATAGAGTCAGTAGGATTGTGCACTAGCCTCATAATCGTCCTGTGCTCTAATAGCCTACTGTGAAGTCTGTCGATAAAGAAGTAAATTCTAAGAAAGACGTTTAAGCCCCAAGCTTTGCTTTTTTACCCTGCAAAGATGGCATTTGCCTCAAAGCCGGTTGGAACAAGACGACCAGGAGCGCAATGAGTAAGATGGTTAGACCAGGAGGAGCGAGAATTGAAGAGCGGTAGCCCACAACCAAGTTAACTGGAGAAACCTTGTACAACTGGCTTTGTCTTAAGACGGCAAACCACTTAAATAAGTAAGTAAGTAAAAGAAGAAGTTTGGAGAGTGACTGAATTTAAGGCGCAATACTATTCCCTTTTAGTGCATCCCCTTCCAGCTGCCAAATCTCTACCTTTTCGTGACGACAATTGGGTAACCGGGAAGCCTACCCAGGTGAGACTGCTGGTCGCATATTGATAGCAGAAGGCCGAACAGAAAACCAAATCACCCACTTATGCATCAGCCGAAAATGGCGAAGGATCCATCTTGATGTATGCAACAAACACAGCACTGATATTGTATCCGTCTTTCACATTGTTATCTTTGAGATACGTTTGCGCGTCGCACGTGTCCAACTAAGGGAGTAATCTCGAATCTTGAATCTTAAATACCGAGCTTCGGAGTTGCCACCTGGTGCGACCGATGAAGAGCAATGAACCGACATCAAGAACGTATTCATCATGACCAGTTACGAAACCCAAAGCACGCTGCGGGCGGAAGAAGTGGATTTTGGATGAAACTTTGAGGAACATCGACGAGTGGAGAAGGGCGAAAGCCGACGTTGAGCGAGTGCGTATAAGATCGACTAAGACAGCTGCCCGCTAACGGTACGCCGAACTGGAGAGGGCTGTTAAATGAGCTTATAGGCGGGACAAGAGTGCCTGGACTAACTCCCTAACCAAACAAGGAAACACCGCCGCCACCAATGGTAATATCTGTTTGTTGTACGATATTTCTCGCCGCTTTGGTGATGCTCTTCTGAGCTCTTCTGAGTTTCAAATGTCAAAGACCTACAAAACCAGCAGCGTATAACGCCAATGGTCCACCAGAATGGACCAGAAGAGTATGACGTCGTATTAATCGCGTCAACTCTGAGGCGCTGTCACTGGATGAAATTGAAGCAGCTATCAAGAGTATAAAACCCAACAGAGCTCCAGGGATAGATTGTATTTCAGCCGAGATGTGCTGGGCGATCCATATTTGTCAGCCCAGATGATGCATCAGTTTTACAGCAATATATGGGAAACCGCAACTTTTCCGGTGGACTGGATGTAGAGCATATTGGTCAAAGTCTCTAAAAAAGGAGACCTAACTAAACGTGGTACCTGGCGTGGCATCACATTGCTCTGTATTAATCTCAAAGAACTCTGTAAGGTAATCCTTAACCGGGTCCAAGAGAAGATCTACGCTACTCACCAGCAGAGAAAGCCTGATTCCGAGTTGGCCGATCATGTGTAGAACATATCAGAATGTTCCGTATTATATTAGAGCAGATCAACGAATTCCAGGACTCTCATCTCCATCGAAAAAGCGTTTGACCTTCTCAATCACGAAAACATCTGGGATGCACTTAGGCGTACTAGAGTACTAGATAAGCTCGTCTTCTCGAGGCTCAGTACGAGACATCCTCGTGCAATATTTGAAAGTCTTCTCCGACCCTATAAGGGATACCGCTGACGTGAGACAGGGGTACATTTTATCACCGCTTCTGTTTCTCATCGTTATGGATGAGATAATAGTTGGAACAATTGACAGCAGACCAAATCGAGGATTGTCTTGGAATTCTCTAACGATGGAGCAGCTAAATGACCTCGACCTAGCCGACGGTATTGTGTTGCTCGCACAACGCCGAAACGATGTACAGAGCAAGTTAGATGACCTCTCCGAGAGCTCTCGGGTAGCAGGTCTCACAGTTAATGTAGCGAAAAACTGATATACCAAGACTGATATAGCCTCACGGATTAAGAACGCCAGGGCTGCCTTTACAGGTCCGCCTAACATCTGTCAAACCAGGTCATATACGAAACCCGGCTTTTCATTTCAATGGGTTAAATCCGTACTGCTGCTCAATTTAGACGAGTGATGAACAGAATTAAAACTTATATCTTGATTGAAAACATTGGGAATAATTTATGTGATTGGTGTCATGTGCCCAAGAATAAACAAGGTTTAACATGTTTCGACATTTTCAAGTGATTGCAAAAAATGCACATAACTTTTTATTGAAAATGATCTACGTATGTATTATGTGCACGGCAAAAAATGCAAGCTGCTCTCGTCAAAAAAAAGTATGAAGGTCTGTTCCTAGAGACCCAAGGTATTTAAAAGATTGTATGCAACTAATTGTAAAGCAACAAATCGGGCGAAAAATAGGGTGTTGGTCGCTCACTTTTTATAACTGTTCACTTTCCGGACATCAAATTGCACTAGGTTTATAGCGGTCCTAAGAAATTTTGTTAGGACGAGAGGACTTTGTCACCTTTTCTGGCGTACTTCCCAAGCACAGATATAACATTAGTATAAGTCTGAACGTCGTAAAGAATTTTCGACCTGTTGGGACGAGGGGGTTTTGTGCTTTTTTCTAAAAATAAAGTAGTCGAAATTACAGTAAACAGATGGTGTAATTAACTATCGTCCCTGCCTTTGAAACAAGACGATCACGACGAAAAAGTATGGGAATATTGAAACTTTTTGTTAATTTTCATTAATTAGTGATTGAAAAAGAAAGGCAGAGCTATTAGCGTTCAAAATCTTTGTATTTTCACGACGCTTAGATTTTTTCGCAATCTCTATCGCAAACGTTGTTGTAAGATGTAGTGATACGTCTAAAATTTAGATGAGGTTATGGTCAGAATATGACCCAAAAAATCAATACAATCAACGGCACGAGTCGACTTTTCCTGCCATAATTCGAGATCTGCAAAAACCAACTATAAAGCTCCAACAGTACACCCCGACTGGATCGTGTCTATCAATTGAAATTCTCCTCTATAATCCAATTTGTAACATCAATCACAATTACAGCGAAAGGCTACCTCCCAGGGGACAAGCGGCCGTCACTGCGCCGCCGTGCATTCCATCTAGAATTCCAATGACTACTACCGGTGCTGCAGTTGCGGCAGTTCGCGCCAACAATAGTCAGCGGTTGCAAGCAAGCAGTTGCGCGTTGATTGCTCGGCGGGGAAAAACTGCTCCAGTCGGGCAGACCTGACAAATGCGCATCATCGATAGCGAGAGGCAGTCATGAATACGAATCCAATCGGGGACTTGTTGCCGTGGTAGTTCTTGGTCGATTCAAAGGAATTTGCTTGCACAGCTGACCACAAACCCTTCATCCTGTCTGCTAGCTAAAACGGTTGGTGGACTATCACTATTTGCAGTCACTCGTGAAACACTTCGTGAATGTTCAGCCTGAAATGGCACCTGCAACCCGAAGACCCGGGTTCCCGGTCTTCTGTTTTGAACCAGGTGGTAAATATTTATCAGACGACTATTTTTGGTTGACGACACGCGCTGCAGCCTAGCGACTCCTTAAGTCGGCATGTGCGGTCTCTTTGCTTAGACCACTAATCCTACTGAAAGATGTGCGTTCAATGCAATCGAATGATGACTATCAAAGCAATGCTCAAAATTGGAATCGATAGTTGACCGGACCCTGAACAGTGGTCTATAAACATGCAGTCTCTAATCTGCACCGGAATCGTACAAGCTGGTCTAAAACCTAATAAATTTCCTTCCTTTTTCGTTTACTAGCGAGCGACACCCGACCCGGGCTGCCAGCTTTCGCCATGCCACGAAACAATAGGATTCAATGGTTGATGATCTTGCTGCTTTAAGCATAAAGCTGGGGAGAAATATGCTCGAGTTCGGATTCCGCGTGAAATGTGGTTGAATTTGAATTGCTGTGTTATGGAGCGTGGTTGCGATCACTAGACAGTGGTAGCTTTTATAATGCAATTTATGTGACAAAGCGAGAGCATTGACGATGAACCGCAACCGCAAACTGTGGCGGTGGTTCCCTCTGTCCGCTGCCGGATGGTACCGAGTGCGTTTGCCCTAATACCAACGGTGAATAACTGCAACCATCAGAAGCGACGATTTTAGTCGGTTGATAAAACTCTCCTTACACGTACGGATCGTAAAGCAATTTGTATTGATCGACCCATAAATGGAGCGACAGAAGCTGCTGGCGGGAATGCGCTTCCCTTTGTGCCGAGAGGATGCGAATAGGATTTTAACGACAGACCGACCAGCAGATGATGATGATGATGGTGGTGTGCCCTTTGAATGGGGGGAAAAATGGTAATCAATCGTCAGCAGTGGAACATCCATTCACAGGGTGACATTTCTCGATGCCATTCGACTATCATCGCCGATGTGTGTAGGTTGTGAAAGACTGCAAAAGTGGATCACTTTTAGGTTACCGTTATAGGCGTTTCACCTCAGAAACGAACCTAGAATTTACCTCAAATATTATCGGTTGTTTTAGTTTGATAGTTTCATTGTTCAGCAATATTGATTGCTTTGCAATCGATTTCGTTGCAATGAAATGTGACTTTTTTACTTGCTTAACCTCAAAATTGACAGAAATAATCCATTGCATGAAATGCAGAAACCGGCTTCGTCCCACGGTTGAAATTCCAACTTCATACCACTTGACAAACAGTAATTCCACTTAAACCTCTGCTGATTTCCATTGATCATATTGATGCAGCGTGCACTTGTCCCGAGTGGATGCAGCACGGAGTGGGAGTGCTCTGGCCGAAAAGCATTCAACCTGCAGAACGGGTCAACGAGTTTTTGACTTTCGGACCGTTCGACTACCGAAGAGATTGATGTGATCCGTCAGCCTTAATTAAAATCAACATCTTGCAACTTTTCACGCCCCTCGTCTTGACCGATCAGCGGCTACCGATCCGATAAAAAAAGAGTCTCACTCGATCGCGAACTGTCCGAAATAAATTAAGACTATTGAACTGGACGGATGTGAGTCACAATGAAAACTTGCGCGTAATTCCTGCACGACCGCAGCTCATCGGTCTGTACGGTCTGAGCTGATTGCTGGCCAGGATCATTAAAAGAGTCACCGTGAACGTGAAGTAACTGTACTTACACCAGCAAAGTATGTTTTTCGGCTTCAGGCCGACCAGTCGCATCAGCTCCGATGAATAATGATAAACCTTTTAATTCAGAGCAGGATATCTCCAACGCGTCGGGCAACTGGAGGAAGGCTTCGTGGAGAGCGCCAATTGTGGAATTCTATCGATTGAAAGAAGCAAAAAAAACTTTCGAAACGGGTTCGCACGAGGACAATATAAGCCGACGACACTTCGGGTAATGTTCGAGCTGAGCCGAGCCGAGAGGCACCAAGGGTAATAAAAGAATAATGAATAAATTTAAAATTTAAGTGGAGCATCAGCCGCACTTTTCGTTTACTTGTCTCGCTCCGGGTCATTCTGAGAGTCCGCAACAAAAAATAAGAATGGCGAAAAACAGGACTCGATCCTGTAGTGTTCGGTTTGATAAATGACTTTATTAAATTTTCGAGCATTTCTCGAATTGGATTCATCTGTAATACGATTGTCTCGAGCCGTTTGCTGCCCTCGTGTGTTCGCTGGTAGGTGCATATAAAATTATTTTTTAACATTTCACGCGTCGCTCGACCGACGTGGAAAACGCAACGCCATTGTCTTTCTTCACCGCAATGTCTCACCCCTCGTTTCGTGTTTGGTCCCTGTGCGTGGTACTGCTTATATTTTAAGCTGCTTTGCCCAAGGACCTCTCCAGTTGCGTATATTTATGATTGCGAGCGGATTACAGTTTCCCCGAAAGTGAGACATTGGAGTAATAATTTCACCGGCACGTACTCGGGTGGCAGTAAATCTTGAGATTTTGCAAAACTCCAATTGCTTCGTTGTTATGCTGCTGCTGCTGCTGCTAATGTGCTATTTCGCTACCGGTCATTGTTTGTTAGACTCTCCGTTAATGTTCCTTTCGTCAGATCTGAGGCTCATCCCAAGTAACACATTCAGTTTTGAGGTGCACTTGTAGAGGTTTTCAGCACTTGCTAATACCGATCATAAAACTTGTAATTCTACAACGAAAAAAAAATGTATAAATGTCTCAACCAAGCAGAATTTGACTAAGTTTTATATGGCACGTTTGTAGAATTAATTATTAGCTACAATTTTTCTGTATAAAGTTTTGCTGTATTTTTTGTAGTTACGGTGCTACAATGCTACCTTAACTTGGCCACTAATGAGCTACTAGCATTGTATCACCGTAAACCCAAGTTTATTCAGAAAAGTAATAGATAATAACTAGTCCTAAGCAGCGGAAGCCGGAAGGTGTAGATCCGCAGATTGCATGTACTCCAAACGGATTACTCGCAATCCGGTACAGTAAGGAAAGTTGCCTAAAATGCCAAAATTTCTGAAAAATCCACGCGAAGAACCGTCAAATAAGTCTTACCATTGTTACAAATTGTTCTTAGTTTTTTAAATAACTATTGTATTTCTATATCAGTGATGTGACGATCCAAGATCTACGGTCTCTTGCGCTGTGAGCTTTCTCGGGAGTACTGCCGACCAAAAAGTAATAGAAGACTTGCACTCATCTTCCAGAGCTTGAGTAAAATACTATTTAATTATGGGGCGCGTAAAGGAACTACGAGTAACTGGATCGAATAGTTTGCTTTTTTTGTTGAAGAAGGAAAGAATGTTAATCGTATTCTCTAACGAAAAGCTGTTCAGCATCGATGGTGTGTCCAACAGCCGCACAGTCTAACTTCGCACACCGAAAAAATTGGAAGATCTTTCAGAGAAAGTGAAGTTGAAATTTCTAACCAAACATCCGGCTAGTGTCATAACAGATTTGAAGCCTAGCAAACATCGATTCTGACTACTACCTTTTGATGGTAAAAGTATGCCAAAGACCGTTGTTACTAACATTCGGTACCGTCGTCCGCCACGGTACAATTTGGAACAACTGAAGCTATCTGACGTCGCTACTGAGTACGCGCAACGCCTTGAGGCTGCGTCGCCGGATGATGAAGGGAGAGCCCACTCGAAGACTGCTGGGATAACGTTAAAGCAGCCATCAACGGTGCAGCGAAAGGTGCCATTGGGTTCGCTGAGAGGAGTTTCGGCGTAACGACGGGTTCGACAAGGAATATCAGGGGATGTTAGATGAGAAAAATGCAGCGCGGGTGTCGATGCTGCAGTAGAGGCCCATCAAAACGTAGAACGATATAAACAGAAACAACAACAGCAAATCCAGTTTTTTCGGGATAAGAAATGCCACCTGGAAGGAATGGAGTGCGAGGACATGGAACAGCTGTATCGTTCTAAGGAAACGCGTAAATTCTACAAGAAACCAAACCCGCAAAGGTTTTGTGTCGTGAGCCGACACATGTTGAGATAAAGACGTCAGATGAATGTGAGGTTATTGAAAGATGGAACCAGGAGGTGTGCCAACCTCCACAATAGGTAAAGTGATCGAAGCCATCAAGCAGCTCAAGAACAACAAGGCAGGTAACAAAGATGGTATCCCAGTGGAGCCTATCAAGATGGGCACGGATAGCTTGGCTACCTGTCAGTACCGGCTGATAGTCAAGATCTGGGAAACAGAACAGACACCGGAGGAGCGGAAGGAGAGAGTAATATGCCCAATATACAAGAAGGGCAACAAATTGGAATGTGAGAACTATCGAGCGATCTCCACTGTCAGCGCCGCCTTTAAAGTGCTTTCGCAAATCATCTTCCGCCGTCTATCACCGCTAGCAAGTAGACTCGTGGAAAGTTATCAAGCCGGTTTTGATCCTACAAAAATCGCGAATATCAGATATATATAATATTAGATTCTAATCCCTACGCGCCACCTAATCATAAATTTCAAGGTCGCCTACGATACTATGGACCATGAGGAGCTATGGAAAATAATGGACAAAAACGGCTTTCCCGGGAAGCTGAAAAGACTGATTAAGGCCACGATGGATGGTGTACAGTGCTGTGTGAGGATATCGGACTCATTATCAAGCCTGTTTGAAACACGCAAGGGACTTCGATAAAGCGATGGTATTTCCTGTCTCCTATTCAACATCGCGCAAGACGGTGTGATGAAATGGGCTGGTTTTAGCGTGCGCGAGGCAAGATCTTCAATAAATCTAGCCGCTGACGACATGGAAATTTTCGGAAGGACGTTCCAGGCGGTTGCTGAGCAGTATGCCAAACTGAAACGTGTAGCACCATACGTGAATACGTTCAAAACCAAGTACCTAACTATTAGCAGAAGGAACCGAGCGCGATCGAGCTCGCATAGGCAGTAGTGTGGTAGTCGAAGAGGACGAGTAGGAGGTGGTGGACGAATTTGTATACCTCGGGTCGTTGATGACGTCGGATAACAAATGTAGCAGAGAAATACGCAGACGTATTCTTGCCGGAAGTCGTGCTTAGTACGGACTCCACAAAACCCTAAGGTCTGGTAAGCTTCACCCCCGTACTAATCGTACCATATACAAAACGCTAATAAGATCGGCAGTCCTCTACGGGCACGAAACGTGGACAATGCTCTGGCCTTGGACTTGAAAGCACTGGTCGTTTTTGAATGTTGTGTGCTTAGAACCATCTTTGGCGGTGTATGTGAGAACGGTGAATGGAGGAGAAGGATGAACCACGAGCTGGTTTAGCTCTTCGGCGAACCAACTATCCAGAATGTTGTTAATGCCGGATGGGTACAACAGGCGGGACATGTTATGAGAATGCCGGACAACAACCCCGCAAAAATGTTTTTCGCCTCAAATCCAGTTGACACCAGACGCAAAGGTGCACAGCGTGCTCGATGGTAAGACCATAATGAACATGCCCTGGAAAGTGTGGGACAGTCGAGAAATTGGAGACGGACAGCCACGGACCGAGTTTGTAAGCGGAACATTGTTATGCAGGACAAATCTTGCGGGGCATCGCACCAGGATAAGTAAGTAAGTAAGCCGTTCGAACCTTAACAGTGTTTTAGCTTCCGGCGTCCTATTGATAATGTCATTAGTAAAAATGGAGGACACATCAAGAAAGAAATGCCATATATCATCGCATTATTTCCTTCCGCATCATGTACAAAACTGCGATGAAACAGCCACAAAACCCTTATAAAACTAGGCAGGCCCACACTAAAAAAGTTTCTCTTCATCTTAAAACTAGTAATTTTTATCGATATCCTTTAATGGTCGCATTTCAGTGTAGTACTCTGAAAATAAGCTCAATTCTCAGTTTTTAACGAGTTACGAGTTTAACGGTTACGGAGCACACCGTTTCAGTCCATTTAATGTGCAAGTGATGTTGCTTGCCGACCGATTCCATTTTGGCCCTTCATACAGAAGCTAGTAAACGTGACCAATCGTTATGTTTGTACAATTCCCCTTGTCAAGATAGGCCCATTGATATGAACGGTTGTTCTGCTAAGATAGGTTTGTTTGTTTGTTTATTTTTATTTACGACCCTTTAACCTTTTGGTCATTCAGGACGAACTAAGATAGATGGTAGTTCTCATACATACATACATACATACATACATACATACATACATACATACATACATACATAGAAACCGTTTCAGTCCATTTTTATTAGTCTCTAGCCTGCTAGTGTGTGAAGAAAAGAGTAGCTCGGTTGTAGTTGTGTTCTGTCTGCGCAAGAGAAAGCAGTATTTATGTCTCAATCGGAAGCAGAGCCAACAGCTGAACAGAAAGCAAAAGCACGTGGTCGGTTTAAGAAGCAAACGCCTGTGTGTCTTTATGGTTAAGATGAGCGAAATCAAGCCTGGTTAAAACCACAAGCGTTGGTGATTTTATGGTTCTACTCTTTAAAAAAATACTTACAGGGTATGAAATGGGAAAACATAGCTTTTGCCAGCCCAAACTTCTAGCTAGCACCTCCACGTGGCCATACCCGGTAATACTCTATTGAGTAGCTAAGCTAGGAGGTGCGATATCGCGTGGTTCCCAGATGCCTGATTTCAAAACTGAGATTTTGGGCAGACGGCTGAACCACAAGGACTTGGTTGCCGGCAAGCCTAATATGTTTCTTTTAATTATTTGTTACGTTTCAGCTCATCAAGTACCTCCTACTGTACAATGAAAAGTTTGGTCGTAACAAGTTTAAATAATGTACATGGATATCAGATTGAAAAATTAAATTATTGGATATTAGATGAACTGATGGAAATTCAAATAACGCATTAATAGTTCACTCGATGGATTGTTGGTGAGATTGTTATAGTTTTGCCCTTTTATACTCATTATATGCTACATATACATGTTTTATTATTGAATCCTCTTGATCCTTATTGTTTACCTTGCTCTACTAACACGATTTCCTCTGTTTTCCTGTAACATCTATGACAGTAGTATGGGTTCCCTGCACTTTCAAAAGTAGATGCTATTACTAACATTCCTACCCACTTCCCCTGCAGTTGTTCGGACGTAGCCAACTATATAATGCGATTATATAGCCATCTACGATGTGTGCAACCTCATATGCTAATGCTAATGCTAATGCTAATGCTACTCTTAAAGAACACCTGCAAGATGTCATACGTTTTTAATATTTTTCTTTTTAAATTGTCTAAGAGAAAAAATTATGGAATGAAAATGGAAAATGAAAATTGTTATAAAGCAGTCGCTTGCTAGCACATAAATGAAATACTATAATTTACACAAATTTATATATTATTAATGTTTCACACCACGCTCAGTTTGTCGATGTTTTGTGACATAAAAGTTAAAAAAATTAATGTGCAGGTTATTTCAGCTAGTTTATTGAAAAATTCAATTAATCTATGATCAATATACAGAAAATTTTCCAGATCATTTAATTATTCATTATTCATTAGACCATCACTTAATTTCTTTCCAAAAAGGAGTATACATCATGATCGCATATAAAGTCATATACGAATAAAAAAACACAGAACGAAAAACTAAATATCATTATCGACGTAGACTGAAATGCATATAAACACGTTACAAAAAAAAATCACACATAATATTTAATTCATTAAAATGTGCACACCTTAAACCGTTATTAAAGAAATATGTAAACCTACATGTATTCGACACACGCTATGACATTCTGTATTGTGAAATAACACATAATTTTATATGTTTTGCGATGTTCCATTTATGTGCATGTCAAAACACGTAAATTTACAGCATTTTCTTGAAGTGTGAAGATCTAAGATGATGCAGCAAGGAATCGTTGAGCTGATTTGGGTTAAACTGATATCTAATTTTATATTAATCTTTAAAACCAATTTTATCCGTCAATGACAACTAGAAAACTCAAACTGTGGAAAAAAATCGTCTCAATACGTTCAAAAAATGGATTAATTAACACTCATTCAAAAATCAATTTCTTACCTACAAATGCTTCAAAGCCTCATAATAAATAAAACTCTCTCGCGTAATAAAAGCACCATCAGGGAGGAGTTAACGATTTATTCAAAAAGCATTTCTTCCTTATTTCGAGAGGCCAGTTTTAAGCCAAACCTGCCGAATACAGAGTAAGGTTTCAGCTTGATTAACATCGTAAACCGTCCGACGATCGCACATTGCAGAAGTTGCGACCCACCAAAGTGCCAAATCATATATAATCCTACCGCTTGGTACCCGCAGCATTGCGCTCTTCCTTGCTGGCTGGTGTGGCTTTCCCAACGCTCTAAATCCCGTATCTTTATCGTTCAGCCCTTTTGTCATAAAGCAGTTCCGCCGTTCACTGTCCATTTAGGCGAAAATCTTAATTACAAAACTCATCAACTTTAACGCCACAAATGCACTCACAGGCTGAGACTCACAGGCAATCCGCGCGGACCGGATGGGAGACCGAGCGCGAAGCTTTTATCGAAGCGGCAGCTGTTGCGATTATGTCGCGATTAAATGACAGAAAGCCGACACAAATCCGGCCACCGACTTTGGTGGTGAGCTTTCTGGATTAACGGGTAAATTTTACGCACAGTAAAGTAGCAAACCTCGGGACCGAGCGAGAGAACCGCTTTAGGGTTTCGCTTTGGCGGTGATCCTTCGTCGGACGGTTACCGAAAGATGATCGCCACAGGAGTACGAAGGTATACTTTTAACCTGCACCGGGATGCCCTTTTTAATTAAGACAATTATCAGATCGTCTTCGGGTTCTTTGGGCGGTGAGGATATTTACCAATCCGAGTAGCTGTGTGATGGGATGATTGCAAAAGTGAAAGAATAATTAATCTGGAAATTAATCAATATAGCTGGCCAACTGCGACGCGCCGGTGGCAAGCGTTAATTGTGGTTTTATTTTTTTAGGGAGGTGAGCAGCGCAGATCATTATCTGAAAATATCATACCACAGACCCTTACCGGGCCCCTCACGTCGACGATGCGCGCTAAGTTTGTCACAAACAACTGACCGGTTGTCAGAGTACAGTTTTACTTTTGACCTTTTCTTTTGAAGTGGCTTGTGAAAATTAAATTTACGCAAAAATTTACACTTGAACATCTCGATGGATATCACTTGGATGGATCAACACTTCTCCATAAGATGGAACAGAGTCAGTTTATACAATTAGTATACGTATTTTGTAAAACATAACTTTTATCTTCTCTAATCAATAAAAAAAACTTTTATCTATAGATTGATCAAACTAGTTCACATCTTCAGTAGCAAAACTCGAACGTGTTTGTTAAGTAATTGGAAGATTTAATCTTATGTTGTGTCGCGTTATAGGGTTTGATTCTATGAAAACAGCCTCTTCGAAGGACAAGTTAAGCTGGTTTCCCGGCTCTCGCCGAAATACTGTTCAGTTTGACCTGCTGTGCGCTATCAGGTTGATTACAAAATCGACAATAATTAATGATCTCGTTAATCATCATTTTCAATTCGTACAAAGTCCCACCAGCCGCAGCCGTTGCACTGCATTGAACTGAACCTTTTTCCCAATACGTAAAGACGGTCGCGCGACGATTTATTTTAAAATGGACGCGTATGTGCCTTGATTTCTCTCGACCGAATATGAAATACTATTCAACGGAATTAACCCGAGGTAACGGAAGCCGTCCCGTCCCGATGATGCTGTATCTTTTCCATTCGGACGCACTTTATCTTCCAGCTCACGAATGCCTTGTTGCGACACCAAAATTTACCGATTACTGACGCTGTCGCGAGCAAAATCACGTTCCACACGAGAAGCAGTCCAAGCAAGATGCGTCGTTGGTGCTTTATTACAGTGAATATATTAAAATATATTTTTGGTGTACATTTGTATCATTGTGCACCTTTAACCTCGGCAGCAGACTGTACGTTCCGTAACCGAATGACAACGTTTATGTTTGGAACTCCGTTGCTGATTCACTGCGTTGGGTAATAGTTATTTACGGTATTCGCGGGGCGGCTTGAAATCCTGAACGATCGCTATTGCAGGTCATGATAAACGATGTGGCTACCTAAATACGAAGTAATGTAACTTATTTATTTACACAGTAATAGTGACCTGTGTACTGAATAGGAAAAAATGACACTTTATTTTATTTTATTTTATTTATTTATAAAAATTCATTTGACACAATATTGTCTTGATGAACACTAATATAGACTAACTACATATTGTTACCGATACTTTTACACAAAACTACACTTAAACAGCAAACAGCTATCGTCTCTGCAGGAGTCGTCTTTTAAAAGTGTCTATGGTAATGTCAAAATCGAACAGCTCGTACACGGTGTTGAACTGAGCTGCCATGTACCTTATCGGGCTAAACTGACCGTAGTTAACTCTCCGAGCGTCAAGATGAAGGAAATTCCTAGTACGAAGAGCCCTTTCCGGAGCGTATAGATTCAGCTGTTGCAGGATAGGCGGACAGTCAATATGGCCGATCAGGAGTTTAGCAACAAACACAACTTGAGCAGTCGTACGCCTCTTTTCGAGGGTTTCAAGTCCTAGCAATTTGCATCGGTTTTCATATGGAGGCAAGTCCAGCGGGTTGCTCCACGGCAGCATCCGAAGAGCATAACGGACGAACTTTTTTTGTACTGCTTCAATCCTCGCAATCCAGTTAGCTTGAAACGGGCACCAGACTATTGAGCAGGTTTCGAGTAATGATCGTACCAATGCGCAGTATAGCGAACGAAGACAAAACGGATCGCGGAACTCGTTAGCTATTTTAAAGATGAAACCGAGTTGCCTATTAGCTTTTGAGATGATCTCTTCAAAGTGCAAACGAAAGGTGAGAGCACAGTCAAGATTCACTCCCAGGTCACGAATATGATTGACCCGTTGCAGCGCATGACCCAGAATAGAGTAATCAAAGGTAATCGGGTTCAGTTTGCGGTAAAACGAGATAACACTGCATTTGGGAACACTGATTGTTAACAGATTATTCGTACACCACGCCTCAAATAGGTCAACCAGCCGCTGCAATCTCAAACAGTCAAGTGTGGTTTTTATTGGCAGGTATATCTTAACATCGTCCGCGTAAAACAGACGACATCCAGCAGGCAGCAGTACAGAGAGCTCGTTGATGAATAGTGTGAAAAGCAAAGGGCCCAAGTTGCTTCCTTGTGGAACCCCTGATAGATTACAAAACAGTTCCGATTCTGCTGGACCGATTTTGACGCATAAACTACGGTCAGTGAGGTAGGACCTCATCCATCTGACAAAAGCGACAGAAATTCCAAGTTTCTCCATACGATTCAACAATATCGCGTGATCAACACGATCGAAGGCAGCTTTTAAGTCTGTATATATAACATCCACTTGCGCATTTTCCTCCATGACGTTTAGGCAAAACGAGACAAACTGCGTTAGATTAGTGGCAACTGATCTTCTAGGGAAAAATCCATGCTGATCAACGGATAAGTACTGCGAACTGCACATAAAAAGTGCATCGTGGACTATGATTTCCAACACTTTCGAGCAGGCACAAAGCGATGTGATACCCCGATAGTTTTCCACGTTCCTCTTATCTCCTTTTTTGTGCACGGGAAACATGATGGATTTTTTCCATGACTCAGGAAATACATTTTGCCGGAGAGAAGTTTCGAATAACAACACCAGTGGGCGAACGATAGCTGCAGCACATTTCTTCAGAACACAAGAAGGAATTCCGTCAGATCCAGCAGCGAACGAATATTTCAACTTTTTGATCGCGGTTTCAACGAGTTGATCGTTTATATGGAATATATTCAAGTTGATCGCATCACATGGAGTATCTCGGATTGCAGAGGCAGTCTGCATTTCCGAAGCAACAGAAGTGTTAAAAGAACTCTTGAAGTGAGTGGCAAAGAGCTCGCATTTTTCCACGGCGGTGGTCGCACAGACGGTACCCAGAAACATGTTTACAGGCAGTCCTACCTCGTTTTTCTTGGAATTCACGAACGACCAGAATGTTCTAGGATTCCTGCGCAAGTTGGATTGCATTCGTAAAGTGTACCTTTTGTACAAGAGTAGATTATAAGCTCGGTAATTGTTGCTGGCTATGTTAAACTGTCGCTTAGAGAATGGACATCGGAGCTTACTATATTTTCGTAGAGCGGAAGATCTAAGACGCTTCAAGAATCGCAAATGAGCATCGCCCCACGCTGGTTTACGAGGTGGTCTACGAGTGGGAACACAATCGGAGATCAAATGTTTCATGGTTTGGGTGAAGTGGCAAACAGCATTGTTAACATTCGCAAAACGGTCGAGGCAACTCCAATCGACTCGACTGATTGCTTCGGCTAAGGCAGAAAAATTTGCTTTTCGAAAGTCCAAGTCACTTGCGTCAACAATGTCTTCAAATTCAAAGGAGACTGGCAGGTCCACTAACACTTCAACAGCGGGATGATCAGCGTCGAGTGGAACAACCGGATCAACAGCTTCATGGACTGAGCAAAACGAGGTTGCAGATTCGTTGACCAAAACAAGATCAAGCAGGCGTGAGTTTCTGTTGACCGCCGTATTTATCTGCGTTAGACCATGCAGAGAGAAACCGTCTAAGAGGGCAGCGCAAGCAACCGAAATGTTCGATCGCAAGCTGTCAACCGCAGGCGGTGCATGCCCAGGAAAGCTCCAAACAAGACCGGATTGATTATAATCGCCGAATAATAGCGTGGAGACCGAAAGGCTGAGGTCTGAGTAAACCGCCTCGATGGAACTGATATGATCCTTAATGCTGTTCAGATCCCCTTTGCGATCTGGGGGAAGGTAGATAACTCCTACGCTCATCGTGTGACCAGGTAACACGATGTACTAACTTAGTACAATACACGATAAAAAATTTGAAATCAATATGCCTTTCATGATTAATCTATTGGGGGTGAGTTTCTTTACAATTTTATGAATAAAATTGAATCTTCGTCTTAAAAGCAGTAGGGGAAAGTAAATAGTCAACAGTGAGCCAATAGTAACAGTGAGTCAAAGGGAATAGCCATGGTAGTCTTATTCCTTTCCACGTTTGCTCTTCGTAATGCATCTTCCAAGACAATGTTGAATTATAGGGTAGAGAGTGCATCCCCTTCTTTCAGTCTAACCAACGTTACGAAAACGGCTCAGATCTCATCCACTATTCTGACCCACGATTTTGACCCAACCAGCGTTGCATAAATCAGCGTAATTAGTTTCATTGAAAACCATGTTCTAGCATTATCTGTCATAGCTCATTTCGTTTGACTGAATCGTAAGCCGCCTTAAAGTCCACAAACAGATGATGAGTCCGCAAGTTGTACTTCCAGAGCATGTCTAGTAACTGACGCAGGGTAAACATCTGATGCGTCGTGGAGCGACCCTCACAAAAACCAGCTTGGTACTTGCTGACGAACCTCCTCCCGTGTTGATGGCTTCACAGCTTGCCCATTGCTTACAATTCTTCTCCTGTTCGTGCTGATCTCCGTGTTTACCTCTCCCTAGAACAGCGTCTGGAAGTCCTTCCACTTGGCATCTACCACCGTTATGTTAGTAAACATTAATTGCATATCGCAGGTTTGGTAAAATTCCAGCGCCATACCGTTTTGTAGAAACTCCTGGTGTCGTTGCTGTCGAATCGCTCATCTGCGCCGGCGAACACGTGCTCCTAGTACTCGCCTTCTTTCGACGGTGGGTTCTTTTTTCCGCAATTCTGTGCTGTTCCGAAGCGCAACCAGTGAGGTGAGCTTGCGACTCCACCTGGTCTGGTTCTTCTCACCTGCCACTCTCTGACATTCGGCATAAAACTAGCTGTTACGCTCTCTTCTGTCTTATATTATCAATAATAATAATGAGAGGAACGAAACCATCAACATCAAAATATTTTTTATAGCGTATAAATACGTGATTTCTCAAGGATAGTTTTTTTAGAGAGCTTTATTAATAAAATATAGCCCATCTTTTGATAACATCAAGCTGATCGTATATCCACCTATTAGGGTGATACAAATATTTGTTTTTAAATGCGCCCGAAAAAATAAAGTGTCTCCGCAAAAGCTGTAAAACACTCAAACTGTCAACTTTGTTGAATACAACATCTTTCTATCTCTTATTGTTGGCGAAATATAATAATTTGTTTGAAACAAGCACTTAAAAGTTGATTTTGGTTAATAACATTACAAACGAGTCTATAGTGCTTTCAAATGTTTTACAAAATTATTTGGTTTGTTAAAATACATATTGTCCCTGAATAAAATTTGTCTTTAAAGTGCGTATTGAATGAGTTATAAAGTATTTTATCAAAAAGTAACACAAATTTCAATTGATTTTTTTCCGGTGTTCCTGCAGAGTGCTGTTGGTAGAAGTTTTTGTTTTTTTATAGATAAAATATAGTGCTTTTCAATGAAAGTTGTTTGGTTTGCCCGAAGTTGCCCGAAATTGAATTTTTTTTAATATTGAATTTTTTTTTCTTAAATATTCCATAACTTACTAAATATGCATCCTAGTGACAAACAGCCTTTAGAGAAAATGTGTATTTTAATATCCATTTATATAAGAGGCTTATGTTTGTACCGAAAACCAGGTCTCTGACAGGACGTCATAAAAGGTTTATCGGTAATTAAAAACAGGCCCCTGACAGGACATCATGTTTTCGTAGCAATGAGTTCTATCCTCAGTCATCTCACTAGTCGACTGCTGGACTGCTAGATTGCTCAACTGGTTGACTAAACTGATCGACTGGACTGGTCGATTAGACTGCTCGATTTGATTGCTCGACTGAACTGCTCGACTGAACTGTTCGATTCGACTGCTCGACTCAAATGCTTGATTGGACAGATCGAGTTCAGTCAAGCTCGATTTAACTGCTCGAGTTGACTACTCGACTTAACTACCGGATTCGACTGCTTGGCACATTTGCTTGGCTTACTACTAGACCCGACTGCTCGACTTAACTGCACGATTGAACTGCTCGACTCAACTATTTGATTCGACGCTAGACTCGACTACTCGATTCAACTGCTTGATTCCACTGCTTGACTGGACTACTCGACTCAACTGCTCGACCCGACTGCTCGACTCGACTGCTCGAATGAACTGCTTGACTCAACTACTCGATTGGACTATTCGAATCGGCTGCTTGACTCAACTGCTCAACCAGATTGCTCGACTAGACTACTCGATTTGATTGCGTGACTCAACTGACAGCTTGATTCATCAGCTCAACTAGACTGCTAGACTCAACGGTTCGACTTAACTGCTCAACTGAACCGCTTGACCCGACTGCTCGAATAGACTGCTCGACTAGACTACTCGATTCAACTGCTCGACTATACTACTCGATTCAGCTGCTCGGCTAGACTACTCGATTCAACTGCTCGACTATACTACTCGATTCAGCTGCTCGACTGGACTACTCGATTTAACTGCTCGGTGTGACTGCCCAACTCGACTGCTCGACTCAACTGCTCGGCTGGATTGCTTGACTGAACAGCTTGATCTAACTGCTCGACTAGACTACTCGATTTGACTGCTCGTCTCAAATGCTTGACATCTGTTTGAATCGGCAGCTCGACTCAACTGCTCGATTCAACTGCTCGACTGGACTACTCGACTCAACTGCTCGACTGGACTACTCGACTCGATTGCTTGACTCAACTGCTCAACCGGACTACTCGACTCAACTGCTCGAATAAACTGTTCGACTGGACTCCTCGATTCAACTGCTCGACTCAACTGCTCGACTCGACTGCTCGAATGAAGTGCTCGACTCAACTGTTCGACTTAACTGCTTGACCCAACAGCTTGACCGCTCAGATTCGACCGCTCGACTCAAATGCTCTACTAGACTATTCGATTCAACTGCTCGACTGGACTAATCAACTTAACAACTCGATTAAATTGCTCGATATGACTGCTCGACTTAACTGCTCGACTCGACCACTCGATTCAACTGCTCGACTGAACTGTTCGACCGGACTGCTTGACTAAACAGCTTGATTTAACTGCTAGACTAGACTGCTCGAGTTGACTGCTCGACTTGACTGTTCGGCTCGACTGCTCGACCCAACTACTTGACTCGATTACTTGATTCGACTCGCCTGCTCAACTCGATTGCTTTTCGCGATATCATATGGTCGGTGTTAAATCAGACCGGACCAAGTCGCAAAATTTTAAAAAATGAGTTAATGATAGCAAACGATCAAGAATTTTCTGAGCATCATTTTACTCTAATCAAACTACATAAATGTTGCAAACAGCCAAAAAATTTTCAGTTAAATAAAATCCAATACGACCATAAAAACTATTTGTTTCAGTTTCCGGCTATGACTCTTTTATGTACAACATCTTAGAGCTATATTATGCAATATAAGAACTAATACAAAGATTAAACATCTTTGCAAACACTGGCCAATGGAAAGTATCCGCAGTTTTCTGAATTCTGAGCAGACATTTATATTTTCCGGATCGTAAGATTCGAGCTCAACAACTTTTTAGAACATTTGAAAGCACTACAAAAATCCGGTGCAAAGTTATTTAGCAGATTTAATTTTTAAATGCGAACCATTATATTTCACAACCGGTAAGAGACAGATAACACAGGTCTGCATAAAAAAACTGCATAGGATTTTTCAACTGATTCTTATAGATTTTTGTCCACTGAATTCAGAAAAAATAATAAAAATTGTCCATCACGTCACATTTTCATGTAATACTTGTTGAATAAGCTTGAAAGTTGGTTTTAGACATAAAGCAGCAGAAATATCCCGGATGTAAATTACATTAAAAAATTGATTTTTACATCAGAATTGTATTTATTAATGTAAATCCTTCCATGTTTTGGAAGAAAACCATATACGATGGAGAAACTATGGAGAAAATTATTTTAAAGCAAATTTAGTGCGCTCAAATACACCCACTTGCGCTCAGTCGACTGTACTGCCTTATAGAAGCAAATTTGATAAAAGTCATGTATGAAACATTTGTAGAACTGAATGCAATCTATAATCTTTCTAAATTGAGTAATCCATTACCTTTGTATTTACGTGGTAATAGTATTGCAACTCTATCCTTAGCTCAAACAAACGTTCTATTTATATAACAAGGCTTAAAAACCGTCTTTATTATAAATGGAAAAAATAATGCAATATTCTATTCAACAAAATTGTAGATTATATTCAGTTCTACAAATGTTTCTTACATATCTTTTACAGATTCTGCTTCTGTGAGGCACAGCAGTTGAATTTGCGTAAGTGAGCGTACCTTAACGCACATTAACCCAGTGTTGAAGGGCAAAAAAAGAGTAAAGATAAAAATTTCAGTCCAGTTGTATTTTTCCTGTATTTATTAAATAAAAATTTACTGAAATAACAGAAAAAGATCTTATTTAGGTTTTTTAATAGGAATCTGTGATAATAATTTTTCTATCTAATTTGTGACTTTTCCATATAAGAAGCATAATTTGCAAAAAATCTGTACGTGATGGAGAAAAACGGAAATCAATTTTGGATTCAGCACCCCAAAAAACATATGATTCACCTAAAATATCTTATGCATCTGAAAAAAAATTTATTTTTGCAGACCTGTGTAATTACTAAATTCAGCAAAAATGCTCATTTTAGAGTGTTCTACAAGTTTTCTAAAAAAAATTATTTTGATAAGGCCATTACAAATATTTTATAAAGTTTTTGTCCTTCCGGTGTTCGGCCACTGAAGGGGGGGGGGCGAAAAAAACAAAGTGAATTTTTTAATCGAGCAAAAAAAAACATGAATTTTAAGAATTTTTATTTAAGGTTTAAACGTGAAAACCGAATCTATTCTTGATTATAATATATACGTTATATGCAAAAATATACGAAAAAAGACAAAAACGAAGGAAAATTTTTTTGGACTATTTTTGAAAATTCCATTGTTCGAATTTCCATTTCTGTTTCGTGCTGGAAGCGTTAATTCAACTCGGAGACTCATTTTTCGAGTTTTTCAGACTGTAGAGCCCTCGCACCCCACAGATTCTATAAAAAGAAATTTTACTCATATCCTACAAATTATTTTTTGCCTCCCGATTTTTCAAGCCAATTTCCAAGGGGGGGGGGGGTGACAAAAACTTTAAATATGATTTGCAATGGCCTAAACTACATAAAACAAAAATTTGTATCATCCTAATAGGTGGATTCTTTGTTATACCAATTATACGCAAACCCTTCAAATCTTACGCGTTTTTTTACGCAAATGCTAATGATCACGTTTTTCCGATTCGGCACCACTGTAAGTGTTACGAAGCCCACACTCACGTAGTCTAGTTTTCTCACACACGCGTACTCATACTAATCAGCTCGCCGGCATAAGCATCCCTTCCGGACGCTCGCTCTTATTTATTCATACACTACGACGAGTTTTTGTGACTGTGTATTTAGATAATCATCGCTCTCGTTCGTCATCCATCACTCACGAGGGCTCGCATTCCCACCCGCGAGTAGAACCGAGGGTGAAAATGAAGAAGACAAGAAAACGTAATGCGTATCTGTATCCAAGTGTGCCACGAGCCCTCACTGCCAGTTGGTTGCTCGCAAGTTATTTGACTCGCGAGTGGGCTATGCAGAAAGACGATGTGAGACTGTGCGTTCTAAGTGTGTAAGTAGCAGAATGCCTGCACACAGCAACGGCGGCTGTTTGTCTTACGCTTGTGTGAGTACTGCAACCGTTGAATGCTATGCTACTCATGCTCGCTCGCATGAGAGTAGGCATCGTTGACTTCTCGCTCGATTTGCAACATTGACTGAAATTAATACTATAAATAGTAGAATTTAATTGGAATGTTTTCTTTCTAATTTAATTTCAAGTTTCGTATTCTACTAAGACGCTCCAAAAACTTCAGTTAACATTGACTGCACCATAATTCAGGACATGTGGCATATATTCTGTCTAAACATAACCTCAAGATATTGTTGGTTTATTAACTGTTTGCCCAAAACTTCTCGATTGGGCGAAGCTTTGGTGAGTTTACTAGGTTACGTGTTTTGGTACAAAATAACATTGATAACTCTGTATGAGTATAACGTCGGCCGCGTGCAGGGCCAAAACAGCGGTAGCGTCTTGCCTCCTTGAGATCGTAGGAAGGGCAACAAGTGCTTCTGGGGGTGCTTGTATCGATAGAATTGCCCATTAATGGAATGTTATACATTTGCAAAGTAATACAGTTAAATTATAATTGTAATTGTTGTTTTTCTAGCATCTGCTATATGGGAAACAAATAAATAAATGGAAAATTTGTTAAGTTTCTACACATATGAAAAATAAAACACTTTTTCTTTTTGAACGAGCATCTAATAAAGATAACAAATTACATTCACTTTACGGAATAAAAATTCAAATGTAATTACATTCAGTAATATAAATGCATTTCTTAGATTCCACCACAACTTAATTTCTCCTTTACAACAGTTTTCCCAACATTCCTATTCAGCTCAGCAAATCGTCATTTGATTGCTCCTAACGATGAACGACACCTCATCAGTAGGTGCTGTGACATATCTGAAATAAATTACCAATCACTCAATTCCCCAGCATCTATGGTTGCTGCTCAACCTTATCTTTCAACTTATACAATAATTCGAAAAAAATATATCCACAATCGTTACCATTTACCACAGCACAACAAACCGTCCGTTAGAGCTCTCACACTGCTTATCACAATCGATGGCAAATACCGAGGACATCTGCTAGAAGCTCTCCATAATCTAATTATCGATTGAAATTTTTGAAACTGGTTTCCGGTAATCGCCGCCACTCGCCGTTAAAATTCGACGCGCCGTAATGACTCATTCATCTTGTCTCGAGCCGAGGTTGATCTGCTCCACCGACCGCTGCTGCTGCTCGAACGGTGCGCGGTGGTGACTTCATTTACACGCAGACTGTTTCCCCGTAACGTGAGACGATCGGAATTTCCTCTGGAAAGTGTCACATCACCCATAGCTGGCCGTTGATGCCGCCAGCCAGCAGGCAGTAGGAAGGTACGTGGAGCTATTCGAGAAAATTTGAATAACCATTAAGATCTGTTGCTGCATGGCGGGACCGCGATGATGGGAATATATAATTCAGAACAGCACTTGTGTTACACGTCTAGCCTATAAGTCGCGCTCAATCGATATCGAGAGCTGTTCGTAAATAATTTATTTTGGCATTATGAATAGATTCAAATTTTCCATTTAGGAACGAGAAAATTGTCAACGACCATTTGTCGGTCGGCTAATGTCGGTGTGTCTTACGGGATTCGTTGCCAGTTGTGTTTGTTTGTATTTTGTTGTGTCCAGTTTTGGATTGATACACTAAATAGACACCCGGCTCGTCAATGTCCGATCTGCGCGGCTAATGGTAATAAACGACCATCCGAATGCATATAAATTTTCGGTTTAATTCGATCGAATCAAGACCTGCTACACGCCGTGTGCTCGGTTCTGAATCCTTGAGTTGTCGTCGACGATCAACTGTCGGGATTATCGACATTAAGGTGTGACCACAAAGTTCGAATATGAAACACGCAAGCAGGCAGCCCGAGCCAATCCGAAGTGGAGGAATCACATTTACATTTCGGACGCATTTTTCATCACTGGAATTAACTCATAAACGTTATGAAAGACGTTCCGGACTTCGAGGTCCGTTCGGTTGGCGAATAAATCGGTGGCAGCCAGCCAGCCAGCCAGCGAAAAGGGGCGGATGATGTTTGCAATAAATTATGTTGTAAATTGTGAAGTATTTATCTCTTTAAACTTCGATTCGTTGATAAAAATAGCATAGATGAGAGAATTATGTCACGTCAATCCACTCTAGGACTTTTGCTATGACATTCGAAGTGGTCAAGAAACAGTTGAAATTTGATACAAATTTGTCTGATTCAATTATGCTTTTGTTTTAATATCAATAAATTTTATTATATAGTGACATGGCGCCAAAACCATTTACATATATAAATATACACTTGGTTCGAAAGACTGCAAAAATGTTAAATACACACTAGGTTAATGTTAATATATAGGGTCTTTTTCTAATTTCCGTCGTAATAAGTAAAGCCATTCTAATTTTCATCATTTGCTGGATGGATTTAATGAATACTCCAAAAGTTCTTGTGCTAATTTGACTAAAACACACTTACCTTCCGATCCGTGTACTTTGAAATCACTGAAAAGCGACTATTAAAGCATATTATTGAAATTACGCAACTGACTTTATTTCTAAAATTCGTCGTACCGTTTTCAAATCCGTCCATCAAAATTTTTCATCGTCCGAACTAAAAATCACAACAATGTTTACGAAGCTAACGCGCATGTATTTGTGTAGGACGGCACAAATGTTATTCTACAAAATTTCTGCAGGTCAGGCAAGTTTTTCTGGCTGTAGAATAACGACAATGCCTTGCGTGAGTTATTTTCATTTATGAATGACGGAAATTAAAACGATAGTCGACATTGTCTTCTTCGTCGCACGAAAAAACGTAGGAAATTTGGCTGGTAGGACTTCTTTAATGATAAAAAGCATTTAAATAGATCTCAGCTCACTTTGATTGATCGCGTATGATAGGCAACTAACTAAAATATTAGGGAATAACTAATTTTGCATTGTGTGTCATAAAAATGCTGATATTTTTAATAGTTTGTGTTGGATAGGACGGGAATAGGCAATTACGACGATGTAGCAACATACCCTACTTGCTATTATTTTTCTCTCACTTTCCTGTTGTTTTGGCTCCTGTAGTTTACTGTGAATATTGTACTAGTCTAGTGTCCACTTTCTTCCAATATCTGGAAACGCCACTACGAAGCTTTAGTAGTATTATTAAAAAAAATCAAAACCATGCGTATTTATTGGTTCAGACTTGACGTTACCGTCTGCAAAAAATAACAATGAAAAAGTCCAAGTTTACGGACACCCATTTGACGCGTACATTCAAACAGTAAGTTGGGTCATAATCTAAACCTGCACGGGTCTTGAACGTGGCTGAGTACTACTAGGCTGCTAGAGCAGCGTTGTTACTCATCGCCAGCGAACCAGAGCCGCCACGCCGCCGTCAGTTTGAGTGAGTGGTGAGGTGCAAATAAGTACCCCCCGAGACTTGCTATTAGTTAAGCCGCTTATTAGCGTTGTTATTTTGACTGGCTCATAGTACACATTAGAGCTCCCGCTTTGCCCTCCTCTGGTCGTCATTTTGGCCCGTTCCGATTGTTGTCGGGAGCTCAAGCCGTGTCGAAGACCTACTTGTAGCCTCTATTTCAAAACCTGCTGCTGTCTAGTCGTTTGTTTCCAAGACCCCACGACGACGGCGACGACAACGATGGCGATGTCGAGGATGAGGACGAGGACGCTGGTGATGAGAGTGATATCAGCTACCGAAACAAGCTACACGGTTGAAGAAGCTTGCCTGTGCGGTTGCCTGCCGGGTCTGAGAAGAATCTTCTCATCGCGCGCGACTCGCCAAGAGTCACTTCTGAGATATTGCCGCTGCTGGTTTGCCGCACTCGGCGTGTTACAAGTGCGGATAAATTATGCATAATGAGATTGCATTTACAATCACAGCCAACCCCCTTGGGCCCGTCGTTTAATCCCTACGCTCACTTCGGTGTTACAACGATGATGGGCTGGTGAAGGACGTTTTGTGGATGAATAAGAAACGCCAACCGGAGGGAGAGATATTTGTGCATTAGCGTAACTAGTATTGTTTTAAAGTGGTGTAAGATCATTAAAATTAAATATGTTGATATCAAGTGAAACGAACATAAACTTTTAAATTGATCAAAACTTATATAGTGACTTTAAACAAGAGTTAAAACACATACTCCAGCATACCCCCTTCAAACCACGCCGTTGTTATCCAACAACAGTTCCATTCGTTGAGCGAATGGAAATCGTTTTGTGACTCACAGCAGTAGTATTAATCTGATTTCCGACCCGGTTCTGAGGGCTCGCACAGTACTCGCGGTGAATTATGTTAAAGGCCCATTAGTAGAGTAGATTTATCGCACTGAGTAGTGATTAATTTGCTCCATTGCAGGCAGGATGGCAGTACTTTTGTGTAGATGATTGACATTGTTCAAGGATTTTTCAGATCAACGCAGACAGTTGACAAGCGAAGGGAAAAACGCCGTTGAAGAAGTTTCATCAAAAATACCAATGATATTTAGTTCAAATATCATTTGTGTGTTCAGATCTGTGAAACTTCATTAGCAAACACGACCATAAAATGCCACGCGTAATTTATTGCCAACAACAGCTGACGGTGTCTTGCTTTCAATAAAATCAAAGGAGTACTGCTCAAAGGGGAAAAGGTCCAACGACATGTTTGCCTTAATGTAGATTGTCATTCGCTACAGCATCTTCATTAGCGCAATACTTTAGATGCACAGTTTTTTTTTTTTTGCAGTATCGAACTGTCAACGGACTGGTTGCGGATCATTTTCCACTACGCTTTCATGGTCGCCATTTATATCGTACGGTTTTACAGCAAACTGAAATTTATGGTCCATTTCACGGCGTTAATGGCGTTGTGGTTATTGAATTCGATAGCTTTCCTCAGCTCCACTCGACCGATGGATCACGTAATTACGATGGCATTTCAATACTCGGAAAGAATTTGTGGCGATATGCAGATTTCGGGTAGGGTCCCATGATGTATGCCCAGTGCCGGAGCGCAGCCATTGCACTCTGTATTAATTGATTTAGGTCACTCATAAATATACATACATGCAGATAGGATATTCGATAAGGAAACCCTCCCATTCTATCGTGTGCTTTACGTGGTGATATATTGCAATTCCAGCCGGCCGAGGCAACCTACCACACTCAGCTATACTCGCCACTTTCCGAAGGCCATCTACGACTACGATTCCATATGGCATTTTAAATAAGGCAATCGCAAACCAATCGAACCGGTTGCATCTTTGATCACACTTGTACTCGCGTCGGGGGCCTTATGATTACCGACTAACTGGCAGGCAGGCACCATCGCGCGCCGTTGTACTGATACTTTGCATTGATCTATGACCGAAATTAGCTAATTTCTATATCATTTTCAGGCCAAATGCGCTGCCAAGTCGTGACTTCCTCACGTCGCCTCACATGTCGGTAGGTGTCTATGGGCTGCGAACATGAACCGGACTGCCATTCATTGATCCCACATTTTGATCCAATGGTACAAGGATAGATGGATAACTTGAGTACAACAGTACAGCTACAGTGGGCGCAGTGGGTGAAACGGGACGGGGATGGCAAGTTTCCATAGCTTTATTGGCTAGTCACTGTAACTAGCAATTTTCGTGCCAATATCGAAGATTCGTCCGTTTTCACACATATCACAATGATACCCAGCCGAATGCTCGTTATTCAGCTGAGTGTTTGCCATTTGCATCGGACTGCAAGGTTAAGTGCACGACGAACGTCGCTCTGGATCGTAAATTTATACGCTCAGCAGTTAGTAGCATTATATTGCGGTTGTTTTTGTAATATGAAGGATGGTGAACTTCAAATTGACGGTAATTAACGATAAATTTTGTTTTTATTTTATGCCCAAAGCAGAAAACCAATTTTGTTTCGACCGGTTAGATCTAGATTCAGAAAATAGATTTAGGAAGAGGAAAATGATTCCCACGTGTCCTTTAGTCCGTAGACTCTCTGATAAAACTTATCAATACGAATTGACCCTATTGGAGTAAATTTTAAGAAATGTACATTATATAACGATGTTTACATCGGTCTTAACTGCAGTCGGTTCTTTGTGACAATGGCCAACAAAGCATTTCTGACGATTCAAAAGGAAAATTGACGACAAAATTGAATTTTAACGTGTAGGTAGTACCGGATTTTACTTTTGTGATGCACTATTTTGAGAACCAACAATGCTACTGTCCTAGAACACAACAGTTACCGTTCTAACAATGGTTTTATTGGCCGTAAAACCATTTGAAGATTGTAATGCACTCGACATTATGCAAGTATGATTTAGGAAGGATAAGTTTGACCTTTTTTAATTAACCCTCCATACTCCCCCTGTTACCAAAAAGCTCACACAGGGAGCTCCTGGTTGGTAAACGGCTGGATAATGCGGATTATAGACCCCATAGTGGTCGTTAGCCTCTTATCCAGCAACTCCGATCCCGACCTCCTCGTGGTACCAGCCGGAATACGAGCAACCTTAGCGGAGATCGAGTAACCAACCCCGGTGGAAACTAAGGTCGTATACTAACCGGGAAGGAGGTATAGTGAGTCTCGGCACTATAAGATGGCAGCCCCATCGCGAGACTCGGTAGTGTTGCCCCAGTACGACTACACACCTAAATTCAAAAACTAAGAACATTCAAGCATATTCGGAGCGGAATATTCGGCATCGACCTAGGCGACGGAATAAGGACGACGAATGGAGACTCGGGACTTGGAACTACAGATCGCTAAATTTCGCAGGTTGCGAGTGGGTGCTGATTGAACAGCTGGAACCCCGCAAACTCGGCATCGTAGCTCTGCAGAAAATCTGTCGCAAAGGAGAGAAGGTATGGAAGATCCGTGGCGGAAAGGCCCAGTTTTACCACAGTGGTGGCGCTACCAACGAACTGGGAACGGGCTTTGTAGTGCTGGGCGGAATGCAGGATCGCGTGATAGATTGGAAGGCGATCAACGAGAGAATGTGTGTATTGAGGATAAAGGGCCGTTTCTTCAATTATAGCATCATTAACGTGCACTGCCCGCACGAAGGTAGACCCGACGATGAGAAAGAAGCGTTCTACGCGAGGCTAGAGGCTACATACGACAGCTGCTCGTCACGGGATATCAAGATCGTCATCGAGGATATGAACGCCCAGGTCGGTAGGGAAGAAATGTATAAACTGCTGGTAGGACCACATAGCCTGCACACCGACACAAACGATAACGGCCAAAGGTGTATAAACTTCGCAGCTTCCCGAGGCCTGGTGATCCGAAGCACCTTTTTCCCGCGCAAGGATATCCACAAAGCCACCTGGAGGTCACCTGACCAACGTACAATGAACCAAATTGACCACGTTCTCATAGAGGGCCGGTTCTTCTCTAACATCACAAACGTACGCTCCCGTCGGGGTGCGGATATTGATTCTGACCATTACCTAGTAGGAGTACATGTGCGCTCAAAGCTGTCCACCGTATACCGGACACGCCAAAGCCGCCCTCCTCGGCTGAACATCAGACAGCTAGATAACCCACAAGCTGCCGAGAACTACGCGCGAGTACTGAATGAGGCACTGCCTTCTTCCGAGGAGTTCGGTGCTTCAAACCTCGAAGACGGTTGGGGCAGAATACGCTCGGCCATCGGAGAGGCCGCTACCGCGGCACTAGGTATTGAGCCTCGGAGTACACAAAATGATTGGTTTGATGGGGAATGCCAACAAGCGGTGGAGGAGAAAAAAATGTTTGGAAAAATTATCTAAGTATTGCCACTAGAGAGAACCTGGCCAAGTACCGACGAGCTAGGAACCAGTTGACCACGATCCTGAGGAGAAAAAAGCGCCAAAAGGAGGACAGAGATCGTGAAGAATTAGAGCAACTATTCCGAGCTTATGACACGCGCAAGTTTTATGAGAAGGTGAACCGCAGACAAACCGACGAGACACTCGCGTTAATTCCATCGTCCAATCGAAAACCACTTATTTTTCAAAAAAGCATGTTTCGCAACATGGCCACATCGCGGCGCGCGTGTGTTGCTTCGAGTTTTCACTATGAAACCATACAAATGTAAAAACCCTACAGCATAAAACCCTGCAAATGCAAGCTACTCAGCAACATGCATAACAGAGGGTGCTAGTGTGCATGCAAAATGTGTAGAACGATGGTTTTTAAAAGATTTTCTTCTATGTGTCCTGTCAGTTCGTCAGTGGGTGAACCAAACTCGGAAGGGCAACACACCGAAACCTGACATGTGTAGGGACGACCGCGAGGTGGTCGACAGGTGTAAGCAGTTCTTCGATGAACACCTCAATGGCGAAGTCGCAGAAGGAGGCGGAACGGAAATTAACCTAGGAGTGCCCATGGAAGATAGTGATGTCCTAGCACCTGATCTCAAAGAAGGCAAACGAGAAATCAGGCTGCTGAAGACCAATAAAGCCGCTGGGAAGGACCGCCTACCGGCAGAGCTTTATGAGCATGGCGGAGAAACGCTAGCAAAGGCTCTACACTGGGTTATTTCGAGGATTTGGGAGGACGAAAAGCTACCGGAGGAATGGATGGAAGGAGTAGTTTGTCCTATCTACAAAAAGGGTGATCGGCTAGACTACTGCAACTATCGTGGTATTACGCTGGTAAACGCCGCCTACAAGGTACTCTCCCAGATCCTGTCACGCCGGTTGTCACCGATATCACAAGGTTTCATAGGGAATTACCAGGCGGGTTTCATGGGGGCTCGCGCAACTACGGACCAAATTTTTACTATCCGACAGATCTTGCAGAAATGTCGGGAGTACAACGTGCCCACACATCACATCTTTATTGATTTCAAAGCAGCATACGATACAGTCGATCGAGACAAGCTATGTCAGATAATGCACGAATACGGTTTTCCGGACAAACTGACGCGACTGATCAGAGCTACATTGGATCGAGTGATGTGTTTCGTACGCATCTCTGGGACACTCTCGAGTCCCTTCGAGACGCGACGAGGGTTGAGACAAGGTGACGGTCTATCCTGCATGCTGTTCAACATCGCTCTTGAGGGGGTAATCCGACGAGCGGGCATCGAAACGAGAGGCATGATTTTTACCAAGAGTAGCCAACTTCTAGGCTTTGCAGATGACTTCGATATCATTGCCAGGAACTTTGCGACGGCGGAGGCAATCTACGCCAGACTGAAAGTGGAGTCTAGGAGAATTGGGCTAAAAATAAATGCGTCGAAGACCAAATACATGACACAAAGGAAACAAATGCGCGCCTCTCACGGACGGTAACCGTTGACGGCGACGAACTAGAAGTGGTAGAGGAGTTTGTGTATTTGGGATCGCTGGTGACCGCGGACAACAA
The DNA here is from genome assembly GCF_943734655.1 of Sabethes cyaneus. Classification (NCBI taxonomy): domain Eukaryota; kingdom Metazoa; phylum Arthropoda; class Insecta; order Diptera; family Culicidae; genus Sabethes; species Sabethes cyaneus. The sequence continues at coordinate 85,224,963 of NC_071354.1, forward strand.
CGCTAGTAAGGAGATCCAGCGGCGCATCCAAGCGGGAAATCGAGCCTACTTTGCCCTTCGTAAAACGCTACGATCAGGAAGCATACGCCGCCGCACGAAGCTAACAATGTACAAAACCATTATTAGACCGGTAGTTCTTTGTGGACTTAAAGCCGTGACGCTGCTTACGGAGGACATACGCGCCCTTGCCGTGTTTGAGCGGAAAGTGCTGCGGACGATATTTGGCGGAGTACAAACCGAAAGCGGAGAGTGGCGGAGGCTTATGAATCACGAGCTACAGGCACTGCTTGGGGAGACTCCCATCCTATATCTAGCGAATGTTAGCAGGCTACGGTGGGCCGGACACGTCGTAAGGATGCCGGACGACAGTGCGACGAAAATAGTCCTCTTCAACAACCCCACCGGCACCACGAACAGGGGGCCCAACATGAACGATGGCTCGACCAGGCTCGAAAGCGATTTGCGACTTCTGAGACGACTAGGAAATTGGCGTCGAGTGGCACAAGACCGAGTTTAATGGCGACGAGTGCTTGAAACAGCACGAGCCACCCCGGCTCTATGCTGCTCAAGAAGAAGAAGGGAGCTCCTGGTATCGGACACTTACAGAACTTCTTAACTATCCACCTGCTACGCATAAAAGAGAACTGGACATAAAATTTAATTCAAGATGAGGAAATAATAAAGAGGTTATAAAAAATTGTGTAAACTATTTAATTGGCGGCCAGTGGAATTTATTATTCCTTTTTAAGCGATCCAAAAAATAATACACCTCCAATTGTTCTAAATATATTTCTTGAAGAATTGCTTTGAACCAAGGTCACTAATTAACGCGGTAAAAAGCAAAGCATTAAGAACAAATTCTATTCAAATTTCCTACTAGAAGACATAAAACAATCATTAACGAAAATGTTCGTGTACTTCGATTATTACTTAAAATCTTTTTCAGTTCCCAATATAAAGCGACCAGAGAGTCAGAATTAGTTATTCTTAGATAGCCTTAAACTCACCAGAAGCACCCGGACGAGACCATTAGACTACATTCTAGGAAATTCTGGACTACATTCTGGGAAATTTCTTTCCCGAAAAATTTCTAGACCTACTAAGAAATCGAATTTAATGTTCTTTGCAAACTATTGCTTCGGACCCAGACAGAATCGGAGGTTCGACTGTTTCGACTTTGTTACATTCCAAAATTTCGCTGAATGGCGAAAAAAAAAGACTTGTTCAACATTCATTTCATTCGCCTACACATTGAAGGCAACAAGGGGAACATTCTTATTACCGCCATCCGGGTTGACATTGTGCCAGGGGTGAGATTGTGCCAATACCAAAAATGTTTATTTGTGAAAATTTATTATAACTATAGAAACTAAAGACCTAAATTCAAAATGATAATGAATATAACATATTTATTCATAACTTAGAATGGATCACAGATAATATTAGCAAACTATTTAGCCTCTACAGGGTTTCAAAGTTCGCGATCAAAAATACTCGGAAATAACGCTTGTAAACAATATCCCGTATAAACCAACCCACACAAGAAATCGCATCAACTTGCTATTTTGAAGGTATATAAACTAATCATTTACAATGTATTGAAAGGTTATTATGCGTTGGATAAGTTTTGATTACGAAAATAATATTTTTCGAAACTTTGTACTTTTCGAGCTTGTGGGGTGAGATTGTGCCAAACCATAATGATCGATCCAATTTGTGGATTTCACATACACAACAAAAATACGTCAGTATACTCCAGTACCTACTCCAGTCCCTCCCAGTTGGCTTCGAGGTATGACGATGGTCTAATAAGCCAGTCGTCGTATGTTCGAATCGCGACTGGGAGAGGCTGTTAGAGTCAATAGGATCGTAGCAACTGGCCCTGCAATTGTCCTGCGCTCTAACAGCTGGCTGCGAAGTCAGTCGTTATCTTGTTTATTTGGTCAGCTCCATCTTGTTCAACATTCAACGGTACATCGAAATTTTGTTTCCAACACCGGGCCACCTCCGATCTTATGGAAATCAGGTTCCCCTTCTTATCATTGCACATAACAGGATTCGACACGGTCCAATTCCTGATTCCGTTGATCGTTTTAAAGAATTTTCCCATAACATGCCTTTCGAAGCAATTTCCCGCCTCCGCAAGAACGCAATCCCAGTGCTGGCATTTCTCAAGACGGTGAAGTCTCTCTTCAGCTGCTCTAGCAACTCGGTGTCTCTGCTCTGATGTATCACAGTTGCAGCCAATGTGTGAATTCTGGGTCGATTGTTTTCGTCAATCACTCGTTGGCACTCTGCGTCGAACCACTCACTGGAAGTGGTTGCAGCAGTAGTACCCAACACTTTTCGCGCTCAGTACTACGAACGCATCGTGCATGTGCAACGACAAGGAGGGGAACCTGATTTCCGTAAGATCGCACTGTTCGTACAGGATCTCTCCAACTTGTTCATCGATCCGCTCATCAGTTTTCCGAGAGTACTCTACAGCAACTCCTGCTGATGATAACCACCGAATGTGCAGTCGTATCTTTCTCGTTGATCTCGCTTTGAATACGTTGGACAACCGGACGCGAATCTTGCTTACTAAGAGATAGTGGTGAGAGTCGACGTTTGGTTACCGGAAGGATCGCACCTCTGCGACATCCGGAAAGTGCCGGCTATCAACCAGAACGTGGTCACTGTAGTCGATGGCGTCTGCATCTGCAGCTGCTATGCTCAGCCTAGGTGGTCACCGGAGCATTTTGACCAGGTACTAGATAAGCTTGAAGGATGTCCCACATCTATGCACCACGGACAAAACGCTGCAGAAAATTACCTAGTTAACCGATCTTTTTCAAACTTTCAGACAATAAAATATAACCCATTAGTAAGCTTTTGGCATATTTACTTCATTCATCTTCCATACCATATTCTCGCACCTTACGCTTAACTCCACTCATGAGTTTTTGTACAACTTCTGGCGGCAGCTTCTTCTATACGGAACCCTACTTTTTTCTTCATGCCTCCCCAGATTTGACCTTCTTGGGCCTGCTTCATAATATCCCAGTATTTTTCATTGGGCCTTAGTTCCCGTGCGTTGAAGGGGGGGGGATTCATGTGCTTGAGTACGAAAGTAACCTCGTTGGCTTCGTAGCACTCCAGGACATCCTTTGAATAGAGGCACGAGGCGAGATCTGGCCAGAAGATCGTAGGGCCCTTGTGTTGCTTCAATAGAGGAAGCAGACGCTTCTGTAGACACTTATTGAAGTAGGTCTGCCCGTTTACAGTCCCGATAGTCACGAACTCACGCACTCTGTTTACCACATGAGCAGATCGATTGCCAAATTTTGTATTTCTTGGTAAATTTTAAAAGTTTCTGCTTCCTTACTTCCTCCGGAACATCAAACTTGTGCTGGGCTGTGAAGAACTGTAGCCCCGGAAGCTGCCGGACTTGTACTTTTGTACATGTCTGGCACTTTGTACATGTGCATTCCCTCCCGGCCCTTGCCTTTCTGAACAAAAGACTTGGACAGATTTAACTTTTTGACCACGTTTCTGACTGAAGCATTGGGATTCCGCTTAAACGCTTTCACGACACGCTTGTAATCCTGATCACTAATAGGACATCGATTCTGACTGCATTTCTCCTTCCGTTCGACGCTCAGAGTTTCGTAGCAACGTTTAACCACACGACTCACAGTTGAGTGCACGATTCCAAATTGTTTTCCGATGTCCCGATGAGAGAGTTGAGGATTTTCCAGGTGCTTGCGCAATCAATACGCGAAGTTGCTTTTCGAGGGACGCCATTTTTACCAAATTGCGAAGAATTAACAGCGATAAAAATCAATAATCAATGTGTAATCAATATACTCTAAATTGCTTCTACCCAAGTTTTCAAGAAAAAAAATCCCGGTGGGTGATTTTCTACAGCGTTTTTTTCCATAATATAATTTGATGTGTGACATCCTTTTTGAAATATGCTGCTGGAGCGATGGTTTGGTATCTACTGATTAAATAGTAGTAGACAGTTCTACGTCAACTTCTCGTACATCATATGTGAATACACATTTTTAATTTATATTTATTAACAATGGATCATTGGAGATAGCTGGTTTTGAAGTAACAACGACTTTCTTTTGGCGCTAGTATATTAGGACGGTTTGATGTACACTAGCGCCAGAAACAAGTAGTTGTCACCAGGGCCTTTAATTATCACCGAATTTCAAACAAAACAGAAAATCTTTTTTCTTAGCATAGGGGAAGGGCGGTAAAGACGGACACTGCGGGAAAGACGGACACTTGTCATATTTCATAAACAATAATTTTTTGAAGCAAATCAATGATGGGAAATGTTTCTATAGATTGAATTAACACTTTTGAAATAAACTGCCGATTTTTAGCAGCGTAGCTGACAAATTTATAAGCAAAGCAAAGAAAATATGCGTATATACGCTAACCGATGTAATTTTGTGCGTGAAGAAAATAGCTGGTAAATCGTTAAAAAACAACATATTCATGCTAAACCGACGACATTGCGTTAGTTTGATCTTTCACTGAATATCCATTGGAAACCTAGTGAATTTTTGAATATTCAGTAAAAAGTTATTGAAGTTTGAAAAAATGGTATCCAAGTCGGGAAAGACGGACACTCAACGGTAGGGAAAGACGGACACACAGATTTTGAACAAAATGGGTTCACAACAACGCCCAACAACGATTTAACATTGTAAATACTTCCATATTATATATGTAAAAGTAACCAGAAGTCATATAACAGTTGGAATGAGCCAACTTTTAGAAACGATTAATTCGTCACCAATTAAAATATTGAAGGGAACCATTTAGGGATGCTTTACCGGTTTTACCGAAACCGGTTTTACCGGTATTACCGTGCTATTTTTCAATACCGAAATACCGGTTTTTACGCGATCAAAAACCGGTATTTTCGGTATTTTTTTACATGGTAAATTTAATGAAAAAATAACTCAAGAAGCTTCCATTGCCGTTCAGATTGTTAACGTATAGGGCGAATTCAATTCAATGCTTCGAGGTTCTGAAAATAACAGCTCAATTATATAATTTTAACGAACGGATCATATTTATCTAAATATCTATGAAAGTGACTTTAACAAAAATAAAATTAAGAACATTGCGCAACAGTAAAAAATTGCGATACACATTGCAGCTCTTCAGAAAAATTTCAGTGAAAAATTACGGAGTGCTTTAAAAAATGTCATAGCATATCACGGAAGAAGAGTTCGTTTATGGACCCGTTAGACAGGATGACTGTTTTCTGAAACCTCCATCAAAGATTGCATCGCTGCGAGCGTAGACTGATTTGTAAGAACCATTCATATTGCGAGCTGTGAAACGAGCTATGTTGGCTTGCTGCCATTCCGACTATGTTCAGTTCCTGATCAATTATTTATCCTCCGTCTTAAAATGCGTGTCTCAAAATTCACTAATGCCCTATGTCACTCAAAATAATAATTCGAAAAAATTCGAAAATAATTCGAAATATCTCCATATATTTTGGTATTACTCAAACCGTATGTAGTTTCCCAGTAAAGTCTGTCTCGTTTTAGAGTTGACACGATAAACACTTTTTCCGTATATTACTTATTTCTTTTTAAGAGAGCTAGTCACTTAGGCACAATTTTCTAATTTATTTTTCAAGTATTGGCTTTTACCGGTTTTTACCGGTTTTACCGGTATTGAATTTATCAATACCGAAAAACCGGTTTTCGAAATACCCCCTCGGTATTGGCATCTCTAGCAACCATTCTATTTTCTCGCTCAAAGGGGGGGATCAGGAAGGGGGTTTCCCAAACCAATTCTTTCCTAAATACATTATGAAATATGTTAATTTTTCTTAATACTGATAATTCAACGACGCGTGACACCTTTTTGCGAGTGTCCGTCTTTCCCATATCAAGTGTCCGTCTTTCCCGCCCATGCGCAGAAACTCTGTTTTATACATGATGTTTATAGTATTAAAAAATGCATAAATTTTGGAAGAAATTTTCCAGCACACGTTGTAACTTTATTAGACAGAGACTTAAAGGTTCAGTTTATACGAAAATTGGGATCAATATAGTTATATTTGAGTAGATATTGAGTCTTTACCTTAAGGTGTCCGTCTTTACCGCCCTTCCCCTACATTGTTTTTTATGCCTCTGAGTTTCGTATGTACAACTGCACAGTGATTTTCATCGTAGTATACAAGTTCAATATATCGTGAAAATAGAACAGGAGAAAGTGATTTTCAAATGCACAAGGTGATATTCACTTCAGGAAAAAAACAATTTTAAATGCAGTAAATGAAAAGAAAAATCTTATGTCCAACAGCTGAACGCAATAGATGCTAAATAACAACATAAATTTTTTTTATTGATTTTCCCTGCTCAAACGTGAATATCAGTTTGTTACAATATCACAGGGCGCTGATATTGTATATTCTCGTGCATGAAGTTCATGCTTGCTGCATTTAGTTATTATGTACGTTTGATCAAAGCAAGCAGATTTTCAATGCAAGGTAGACTGATAATCCAGAAGTTTGAACGCTATGCTGATGAATATTAACAGCACTGGTTGTCACTCTAAAACTAGCTACATTGATCCATTGAACCACCCCATCAACATCTCTATAACGAGCTGCAGTGAACGTCAGCTACAGCATGTCCTGGGCTCAACAATTGACAGCGGGCCCAAATCAGACTGCTGGCAGTTGAGTGAAACGCAGTGCTGACATGCTATCTCATTTTCGCACACACGAGATGTTGGCAGCGAAAACATGGTTGCCTGCCGATGGGGTGCATTGAATAAAGCGCAGTGTAAACAAAATCACCAAAAAAATCATATAAACGTAGTGATAAATTTAGCAACGAATGCCTGTTAATAAACATAAGCATAGGATACCGTCCGAGTGCTGCTACTCCGTTATTGACGAAGACCAAGGGACTGGCAAACCTATCCTTACTCAATGTGTTTGACAGTAGCCAACATCTGGTGCCAGTACGGGTATTATTTGCAAAAATCTGGCTAAGATTTGAAAATAATACCCATCTGCCATGCCAGCATACCGGCTATGCAGAGTGAAACGAACAGAACGCATAGCGGTGCCATGCTATTTCATTTACGCAAATAGTTAAATATGTTGACTGCAAAAACCGCCTTGCAGTACCTTGCCCTAGACTGATGAAAATTGCAAAATGATGACTGGAAAAGCCATACTTGGGGCAGTAGGCTATTCCTCATTGCAACTTTCCTAGACCCCTGCATGCTGATCAATACCGACTGGTCCTTTAATTTAGTAACGAATGCCTGGTAATAAGAACGACAAAGCTAAGCACTGTAATTTTGGGAGCCATTTTACTTTTTTAAACCGGTACCAAAAAATTTCATTTCAAATTTTGTTTATTGAAAATTGAATTCACTGAAATGTTGACTCACTTTCTTGTGACGTTCAACACATTTTTTCGATTTCTGTTTTATGAGGGCTGGGTTTCAATTCTATTTTCAAAATTTTGTTTTTCCATGTGGTCATGCGTCATTTTGGATAAGTGACTTAGAAATGATATGATTGAATTGGATTTTCCAGCTGGAAATACCAATAGATATGGTAGAATTCTCATTTATTCACTCATTATTTCTCGCATCAAATGTGGCTTTTACATTCTGATTGAATTTACTATTGCGTAGTGCAACCTGAACTAACCTATACAACGGTTCGATTTTCGTTGATAATTGAAAGTTGTCTTACCAACAACTTGCCATAAGGAAGAATATGAAGGAAAAGTTAAATAAGGATCTCAAAAGTAACCTGAAAACTAATTGAATTGAATAGTAGGTACCATTGAGTTGCATCACAACACCCGTACAAACTGGAAAGTTATCTCTAGCACGGAACCGCGGCAAACAATGGCGGATGAAATAGGTTTGCCGCTTGATAACAAAAGGACGTGAAAAAATTTCGCCATTCCGCGGCGGTAGTCATTTCGAGGCAACGATGCAGGCTCTCAAATCGGCTACTCAAGCTGACAGCGCTCCGCAGTTGTCAACCAGTCTAAACGGTAAAACAGACGAAAACATGACCGCCGAAATTTGTAAAATTTATTCACATTGTGATCTCGCGTGGGTGTAAACGGCTTTGTATTTTCCTCTGCTAGGACGGAGACGATTCCGAAGCTGACCAACGAACGCGGTCGGTCCGGACCGTTCGTGCGTTCGGCAGAAGGTGCCGCTTGTCGTACGGTAAGATAATTTTGATCGAGAGCCTCGTAAATTAGCGGCCAACGGTTCTTCGCTGGATCACTTGGTTTTTCGGTTGGGGTGCGCTTTTCGGGTTCGTCCAATACCTACAGCCGGTCGGTCCATCAGGTACGAAATGCGCCACGTAAACGACTTTATTTTTATCTTGATCGGCTGCCAGTTCGAGTGGTAAATATATGATCCGGTTCGGGTTGGAGAGTTTGGTTGTATATGTTCTTTTTTTTCGGCGGACCCAGTAGCGCGTGCTGGTGCATAATTTCTATGCTAATGCTCCAAAACATCCACCGTGGTGAAACGATCCGTTGATAAAACAGATGCTAATTTCATTCATAACCCCAGACAAACTTGGTTTGGTGCACTATTAGTTTGAACAGCAAATACATAGTGGAATTAGTGAGGTTAATTTCGTTAATCGATTTGAAATAAAAATTGGTTTGTTCTTTGAACAACAATCAAATGTAATAAGACGAAATAAGTCTAACTATCAAGTGACAAGTATGAAATGACGTGCATAAGTGATAAATCGAAAAATTGTTTGCTTTTCAAAAGAGTCCATAGGATTGTAACAACGAACCTTGAAAAAATTGGAAATACCTTCAAACGCGTTTATAATTTATTTTTCCCACAAAATAACTGTTTTTGTGTTCGATACAATCAAGCAGATCAATTCCATTACCTGCGGAAGATAAGAACATACAAAAGCAGTATTAGTCTCAAGCATGTACCGTTTCTCCACCTTTCTATAGCATACTAATGAATCATGATCTCATTTACCACCCATTTTCCCATTGGGTGAAGCCAATTTTCCGCATCAGCGCTTTCAACCAATAAATTTACACCAGCTCGGACGCTTACGCTATCTCTCTCTCTCTGGTCGTTCCCCCAGTACCAGTGCCGTCGCGAGACCGACGCGAATCGTAAAATCATGAGGCGGAGTTTTCTCTGCCTTCGCCAAGCGTGAAAACTGAAAAGTGTTACCGATGTGTGTCCGATACGTAGCACCGGTAGCACCTTTCGACGAGTGCCGTCGTCCATCGCCATCAGCCAGCGGCCTAACACGGATCAAATCAAACTAGCCGCGTCGGCCGGCAATAATAAACAGACCAGTGATCATGACGTTGAATAATACGATTTTAATTCTCACGAATCTCGCGTTTCGCGACTCGGACCGCTAAAAGTGGCGACCAAAGGATCCATTAAACTGCAATTTGCAACACACAGCGTACTTACATTGTGTTGATAATCTGTTCGCGCAAGAATTACGACCCGCTGGCCTAGGCCAGGCACCGTCGGCGTGCGAAAGGCCCTCCCCCAGCGAACGATTTGCGACTTAACCTAAATCCGGTTATTCCAGCAAAAGATGGTCCTAACAATGGCCAGGGGATTACACTGGAATGCAATTGGCATGAACAAAGCGCATCAGATGAAGTGAAAAAAGTCCTTCAAGTGCATTTCAAAGCGGTTTTACGATCGCGCTAAAAATGACACATTCCCGAAGTTCTCTGGCGGTGTTTTATTACCCAAGTTGAACTGTTCGGACTCGAAACGGCCATAAATTGTGCGAACACTAGCTGTCCGTGTGCGCACAGTTTCTTGGGATGACGGGGTAATGAACACTTTAAACCGGCAGAAAGCGGAGGCGTTTCAAGGGCTCGATTCGGCATTGCAGCGCAATCAAAAATCTACAGCTACAACACTGCATCGCATTGGCCTGCACTGCAAACACGGTATCTTTCCAAACAATAACGGATGGCGCCGTTTGGTAGGTGCGTTCAAGTTCTCCACGGGATGCGGTGCAACTGTGAAAGGGCGCCTTTATTGGAAATGAAGCATTTTTCCTCCCCAACCAGCAACAACAACAGGACAGGCCGCTCACCGGGCAACGAAGCAGTCACTGAATACATCAATATCCTCATCTGGAAGCTTATGTAACTGTCGTCGGATGCAACGCAGAAGGAAGCACAAACAGGTCTGAGTCGCGAAGTATCAGGTGCTGAGAAGAATAATAATCGATCTCGCCGGAGACTGCTAACTTGCGCTCCGGCTAGGCTAGGCTGCGCTAGGCGAGGCTCGGTATTATTCTATATTCAAAGCGATCGCTGCACTCAGATTGCCGGTCAACCGTTGCGTTGTAGTTGTTTACCGAAAGCGCAGTTGCAACGAGAGCACCAGTTCCAATGAGGTACCAATGAGATTATTCCTTTTTTTATTGTATTTTGTTCAGAACTATTTGTTACAGATTGATTGATGTGCGACAAGTTTTATTACAGACTCTTCGGACAGTTCGTACTGCTTGCTATGCGCGGTCGTAAAATTATTCTGGTTTTTATTCTTTTTTACTGTTCGCAGTAGATCGTTTTAATCCCGCACAAGATATAAGTCCCAGTGGTAAGTGGTTGTTGCGAATTGTGAAAATAAGTGGATTAACTAAATTAAATTATATTTACAGAAATTTTACGATATTAAAAATTCTTTGGAACTTTGGAAGCTTAAAAGATCTAGGCAAGTCATAGAATAGTCACACAATTTTGCTTTGCTTAGCCTAGGCTGATTGCACATATCGATAGTTGTTCTCAGTTATTGACCCAAAGCTGAACTGAGTGTGACTGGGAGTGACCAACGATTCTTGGTGTGCAAAATTCAGTGACTCGATTGTGAAGGATCATAAACAATGCCGGCGGATCACGTCCTTGCAACCAGATGGGTACGAGGAAGGGAAGTGTTATCTTTGTTGACCGTGTTAACCTCTGCATACTCGCAATAGTCGTTGGAAGCAGTTTTGATAGATAGATCCAGGTGGAATTCCAAATGCAAATTCTAATAAATTCTAATCGGCACTTTTCAGACATTATCGACGTTACATCAGAACTTTGATTCGCACCACTACCTAGTAAAGATACGTCAAAAACTATCTGTTCTGAACAACATACAATATTGGCGCCCGCCACAGCATAATCTAACGTGACTGAAGCAACCGGACGTCACCAAAGAAGGTGATCTGGATGAAGCCCCTCTTGAAGACTGTTGGAATGCCGTAAAAACAGCCATCAACAGCGTAGCAGAGAACGTCTTAGGCCGTGTGAAACCGAATCGACGTAACGAACGGTTTGACGAGGATTGTCAACAGATATTGGATAACAAGAACACGTCAGAGTGTGGAGCGATACAAACAAAAGTGGAGACTGCAAACCCGACTCTTCCAGGAGAAGAAGCTCCACCAGGAAGAGAACGAGTGCGAAGAAGTCGAGCAGCTGTTCTGCTTTCAAAACACACGAACGTTCTATCAGAGCCTTAATGAATCTCGCAAAAAAATGATGGTACTTTGACTGATGACCGCGGTGATCGAAAGGTGGAAGCAACACTAAGATGAACATCTGAATGGCGTGCAGGCGAAAGACCATGATAGTGGAGAAAGTAATTTTACTGGTGCAGCAAGCACCGAAAGCGAAATTAAAGAACCCATCTAGCGGCGGAAGAACAACACAGTAGCGGGAAAGGATGGTATTGAAGCGGAACTTATTGAAATCGGCCCGAACAAGTTGGCCAGCTGTTTGCATCAATTGATTGTCAAGATTTGGGATACGGAACGACTAACGGAAAAGTGGAAAGATGGAGTTATTGGTCCTATCTACAAGAAAGGCGATAAGCTAAATTGTGAGAACTACCGGGCGATCACTATCCTGAATGGCGCCTCAATGTACTTTCCCAAGCCATCTTCCATCGACTAGCGGTAATAGCCAATAAACTTGAGGGAAGTTATCAGGCCGGTTACATGGAGGGTCGGTCTACAACAATCCTCCAAAAGTACCTCAAATTCTGAGTCCCCACACATCATCTGTTCATTGATTTCAAAGCCACATATGATAGTGTAAACCGACAAAAGCTATGGAAAATTTCAAACGAAAACGGTTTTCCGGGTAAGCTTACTAGACTTATCATGCCTACGATGGATGGTATCCAACGCTGTGTGAGAATCTCGGGTGGACTGTCGGATCCATTTGAATCTCGCAGGGAACTTCGACAAGGAGCTATTCGACAAGTTATTCAACATTGCGCTTGAAGGTGTTATAATACGGGCGACGATCGTAAGGGGGGCACGACTTTCAATAAAGCCAGTCAATTTATCTGCTTTGCTGACGACGTGGAAGTTGTTGGTAGAATATTTGAGGTGGTGGAAGATCAGCATACTAGACTAAAACACGACGCAGAGAAGACTGATTTGAAAACAAATACGTCTAAAACGAAGTACTTACCGGCGAGCGAGACCGCACGCGACAGGGCCCGTTCAAGCAGTACCCTGCCAATCAACGGAGATGAGTTTGAGGTAGTCGACAAGTTTGTATACCTTAGTTCACTGGCAACAAAGGACAACAATACTAGTCGTGAGATTAAAAGGCGTATTATCGGCGGAAGTCAGGCCTACTACAGACTCCACAAACACTTGCGGTCGAACAATCTGAGTCTCCATACAATGTACACATTGTACAAAACGCTAATTACACCGGTTGTCCTCTACATTGCCTGAAGAGGACCTACGAGTACTCGAAGTTTTCGAACGGTGCGGTACTATGAACCAGATTTAGCGGCGTGCAAGAGAACGGTGTATGGAGGCGAAGAATGACCGCGAACTCGCGCGTCTCTACGGAGAACTCACTATTCAGAAAGTGGTTGAAGCTGGACGGATACGTTGGGCAGGATATGTTGCTAGAATGCCCGACAACTATCCTGCAAAAATAGAATTCGCATCGAATCCGGTAGGAACAAGACGAAGAGGGGCACAGCGAGCGAGGTGGCAAGACCAGAAGGAATGAAGCCGAACTCGGTGCACTAAGGCTGCAGAGGTGTCCTAACATACTTGAGGGGGATCAAATTGGTCACCTTCGCGTGCTAAGGGAGTTCAAACTATCACCCCTAGTAACGACAATCTCTGACTGGATGGAGGCACGGCCTAACATAGATGTTCCGTACAGTGTAATTGTTACTGATCGCGCTATATGGAGCAATGGAGGGCCTGTTCTTCTATCCGGTACCATCGACTTCTTTACAGATAGATAAAAAATTGGAACTTGCATAGGTTCTGGAGTCTACGGACCCGGAATAAAGGAAGCTCTTCCACTTGGCAAATGGCCCAACGTGTTCCAAGCGGAAGTATATGCAACATACATCTGCGCCATGCTATGTCTAAAACGAAAGTATAGGTATGCTAAAACCGGAATCTTCACGGACAGCCAGGCTGCACTACTAGCTCTCAAGTCCACCAAATGTGCATCCAAATTAGTTTGGGAGTGCAGCACAACCTTGAGGGAGCTCTCCCGCCAGAACAAAGTTTCATTATTCTGGGTGCCTGGACACTGCGGAATCAAGGGCAATGAGCTTGCCGACAGCCTAGCGAGACAAGGATCTGCTCATCAGTTCATTGGCCCCGAACCGTTTCTGTGCACCTCCATATCCGCTGTTAAAAGCGAATTACTGACCTGGGAAAAGCTAGAAATAGCATCCAGTGGTATAAAGCGCCGGGCTGTAGACAAGCTAAACAGTTTTTCTACCCAGACCCTGCAGTAGTTAACAAACTACTTACCTTAACGCGTAGGGAACTGCGCACAATTACGGGACTCTTCACCGGACATTGTCCCACTCTTTATTATTTAGAGAATTGGCAAGGTTTTAACCGACATTTGCCACTTTTGCAATTTAGAACTAGAAAGTTCAGCGCACTTGCTCTGCTCCTGTGGAGCTCTTGCGTCTTCCAGGTTCAGCTTCTTCGGAAGCTACGTATTAACTCCATACTCAGTATGGAAACTTCATCCCAAGAAGGTAGTTGGTTTTATTAACCATGTAATACCTAATTGGGGCACAGTCTTACAACCCACCTCAACTCCATCAATGGGTATGAGCAATCCGTAAACTGTGTACAGCAATCGGGGCCAGCTACAAAAGACAATCTTCGTGACTGTCGCAGTGGCATTTTTGAACCCAGTGCCCTTCTGGCATACAAAAAAACGTGTGTTGTTTATACATTGTTTAAAGAGTTTTCGGTAGCGTATTACGAAGAAGGTAGGCAGTTGACAGCTTCTTGCGTGAACGAAACGTATGGCAACCGGTGCTAGATGACAAAAGAAGACAGATTATCACAGTGATTACGACGCAATTTTAATTTCCTCTCCTTCCATGCTTGTATGCCTTCCTAGCTCTTTCTATACTGTCGAAGGGCGTCTGTATCCAAATTAATTCATTGTATATTTTGTGAGCCAGTTGAGGATGATCCTCTACAAGAGATTACCGAGTGCGTCCAATAGACAACTGAATCTATAGGCTTCGGTATCTCTCGAGGACTTTTTAGTTTCAGTAGTAATACTAGCTTCGGAATTTTTTATTGATTTAGAAACTAGCCTTCTTTAAAATATTGTTACTCGACCATTGCCTGAAAATTCTTCGCTTCTAATCCTTCGCTTAAATGCTTCTTCTGGGAAGTACGTCAGAAAAAGTAACAAAATCTTCGCGTCCCAACAGGTCGCCGAATTTTTACGTACGACGAATAAACCTAGACCAATTTGATGCTTGTGCTTGGGAAATACAATAGGAAAAGTGACAAAGTCTCCTCGTTCCAGCAAGTCGAAGATTCCTTACAGCGGTTAAACCTAAGCCAATTTGATATATGTGTTGGGGAAGTGTTCTACAGTTGTACTGTTCGGTTGTATATGGTTCTATATGTTCATATTTAGTAGTTTTGTTCTTAATTATGTAAATATATTTCCAAAAGCACATTTTTGCATATACTTCCGATCTCATTGTTGTTCCAGAGAAGAGTTGAGAGTAATAAAATTATCGCTCGTTATTTCATTGTATTTGGAATATTATGCCAGTAAGATTTTTAACATAAAACTACTAAATACTAAATTTCAACAAATTACAAAAATAATGTTTTCTCATTGCTCAATATTGGAAATTGGGACTTTTTGTTTTCATACAAATCATTTGAACAAACTAGCTTCTAACTATATAACGGGTGGCAATTAAAATTTTGGAATTTTTTTCTCAAACTGTCAAAAAAAGACAAAGATACATGGAGAAGATCTGATTTACCGAAATTAAAAATACATTATCCATTGTTGAAAAAAAATTAGTGTACATTTGAAAACGGTCTGCAGTCGGCTGTTCGGCGAAGCTTTCGTTAAACGTCGAAACAGGAGCGTTGTACGGCCGTCAGTCAACTTTGCGAGTGCATCTCTTGATTCTACTAATCAACTGTTTGCAATTCATGGCTCTCCAGTTATTTTTATACACCAAGGAACTCAAAAAGCCGAAGAAATCTTCGACTGGGCGGACTGAGACAGATTTTTCAGGTCGTAGTTTTTGGGTAAAAATGGGTATTCAGGAACGATTGTGTTTTTTTGGTGTAATGCGATGATGCTCTATCCGTCCAAAACACTTATTGGCCATCTGCATGATATTTTTGTAGAAACGGGATCAAAATTTTCGTCACACCAGAGGGCTTGTTGTTGAAGAAACGAGAAAGAGAACGATGTCCTTCTGCGCCTATAATTTTGGCTGGTCTTCCGCTACCTTGCTTGCGACTTGTTGTTGGGCATCTTAGGATATGGTAAACAGTCGAAGCCGCAACATATTTGCTTTTTAAATGTTGTACCGCATACTTTTTGCCGAGATTTCTGTGGAAGTCCGTAGAAGTGTACAACGCGCTCCCGAAATGCTTCATGTTTCGACGCCATTTTTAGCATAAACAAAACAAAAATGTAAACAAAAACAGGAGAGAGAGCTAACACATACGCAAGCCTCCATGGGGAAACGCGCATCTCCGTCGATTGAAACGTGCTAGATCCTCTGCTCTACGCGCATTTCAAAGATCACGCTGCCAAGCCACCAAGCGAAACTTTAACCGTGCCTGTAGTGATTTTCGAGCGTACAACCGTTCTTTGTATAAGCAGTATACTCTACGAATGCAAGGATACCTCCGCAGAAATCCGAAGAAATTTTGGTCATTTGTCAACTCTAAGAAAAACGAAGGCGGCCTGTTGATCTGTTTCTGGATGATCGTAAAGCCAATGTTGCTCGCGATAAATGCAACCTCTTTGCTACTCACTTCAAGCAGGCTTTTAATCGTGCTCCTGCTTCCTCAGAATAAATTGCTTATGCTGTTAGAAACACACCTAACGAAGTCATCAACCTCAACGTCTTTTGTGTAACGGAGAAGATTGTGAAAACTGCCATCGGAAAATTAAAATATTCGTTAGTGGCCGGACATGACCGTATTCCATCTTACATCCTGAAAAAGTATTGTACTGTTCTACGCTAGACTTCTCTCACTGTTGTTCAATGCTTCAATTCAGCAGTGTAAGTTCCCTACTCTATGGAAAGAATCAGCCCAAGTAGCACACTTTTGTCGCTTCTGGTTACTGCAACCTATTTCTGACTGAAATCAGTCATTAATCGGTTACCACAACTAGTTTATAACAACAGTGCTAGTTGGGAGTAATGTTCCCTGTACACAAGAAGGGTGATAAGCGCAACGTACAAAACTATCGAGGGATTACATCGTTATGCTCAAGTTCTAAAGTGCTCGAGATAATCGTGAACGACGCTTTGTTCGCTAGCTGCCAACACTACATTTCCTCAGACCAGCATGGTTTTTTTTTCCAAAACGTTCAGTCTCATCGAATCTCGTCGATTTCGTATCGTTCTGCCTGTGCAACATGAATGAAGGGGTGCAAATTGTTGCAGTGTATACGGACCTGAAAGCTGCGTTTGATCGAGTGGATCATGGCATCCTCCTTGCTAGACTGGAGAAGCTGGGAGTTTCCGCACCGTTCTGCAAGTGGCTACGTTCATACCTAACACACCGTAGGCTAGTGTGAAGATCGGATCAGAGGTCTCCGACTCGTTCAACAACATCTCTGGCGTGCCACAGGGGAGCAACCTTGGACCCTTGTTCTTTTCTCTTTTTATAAACGAACTATCAGCTCTTCTGCCACCTGGCTGTCTATCTTTCTATGCCGACGATGTAAAAATCTTTAAAGCAATTAAAAGGGACTCCGACTGCATTGAACTGCAACACCTTGTGGATAAATTTGAAGATTGGTGCCCGAATGCTTACCGTCAGCATCTCAAAGTGTTTCGCCATCTCCTTTCATCGTAAAAATAAGCCCATAGCTTTTAGCTACAACATGGCAGGACATTTGTTACAACGCGTCTACCACATTCGTGATCTTGGTGTCGTGCTGGATAGCGCACTAACCTTCCGTATACACTACAACGACATTATCTCCAGAGCCAATAAGCAACTTAGATTTATTTTTAAAATCGCCAAGGAGTTCCGTGACCCGTACTGTTTTCGATCTTTGTACTATGCACTTGTAAGGTCTGTTTTGGAATTCGGATCAGTGATCTGGTGTCCATATCAACAAATTTGGATCACTAGAATCGAAGCAGTGCAGAAAAAAATTCTACGGTATGCTTTGCGCAGTCTTCCATGGCGCGATCCCAGATGATTGTCTTTTCTTTGTACTCGACCTCTTTGTGTCATCTCTCTGTCGTATTTTTATCGTATTTTCATACTCTTTTTGTCATCTTTTCACTGTTTTCTCGTGATATTTTGTCACCTTTTTCGGCCATTTTTTACCGTTTTTATCGCCTGTTGCATTGCTATTTTGGCGTTGTTTTCGGTTCGATCTTTTTGTTATCTTTTGTCGTCGTTTCGCCGATTTTTTACTGTCTTCTCAACACTTTTTTGTAATTTTTTCGTCGTCCGGTTTGTTGTCAAGACAACTAAATTGTAATTTGTTTACTGTCTTTTGTTGTCTTTCTGTCGGGTATTCGTCATCTTCTCGTACTCCTTTTTTTTGCATGCGTGGCATCGTACGTTTTCTGAATTTATTTATGTCGAATTATATCGTGTTTTTTGTACACTTTATTGTCGCTGTTTTGTCATTTCTTGTCGTCTATTTAAAATAATTTCTAGATATTTCCGTTGTCTTTTGTTGATTTTCGTCGTCATCATCAAATTTTCATAAAAATTTCATCTTTTCATCACCTTGGTACACTTGCATCGAATTTTCTTCGTCGTTTCGCCGTATCTTCCTTATAGTCTAGTCTAGTCTAGTCTAGTCTAATCCGTGTTTAGCCTAGTCCGTGCCCTGTCTAGTCCGTGTCCAATCTAGTTCGTGTCCAAACTAGACCGTGTCTAATCTCATCCGTGTCCTGTCTATCTAGTCTAGTCCATCCAGTCTAGTCTGTGTCCAATCTATTCTGTGTCTAGTCTAGTCCGTGTTCAGTCTAGTAAGTGTCCAATCTAGTATGTATCCAGTCTAGTCCGTGTTTAATCTAATCAGTGTCTATTCTAGTCCGTGTCTAATCTCGTCCGTGTCTAGTCTAGTCTTTCTAGTCTAGTCTATATAGTCTAGTCCAGTCTATTCTGTGCCCAGTCTAATCCGTGTCCAGTCTAGTCCATGTCTAGTCTAGTCTAGTCCGTGTCTAGTCTAGTCTGTGTTTAGTGTAGTTTGTGTTTAGTCTAACCCGTGTCTAGTCAGTATCTCAGCATCTTTGGCTCGAGCAGCACGTTCCGTGTCTACTCTAGACTAGTCCGTGCTTAGTCTTGTCTAGGTTAGTCTGTGTTTAATCTAGTCCGTGTCCAGTCTAGTCCGTCTCTAGTCTAGTACATGTCTAGTCTAGTCCAGTCCGAGTCCAGTCTAGACTAATCTGTGTCTAGTCTAGCCTGAATCCAGTCTAGTCCGTGTCCAGTCTGGTCCGTATCTAGTCTAATCCGTGTCTAGTCTAGTCCATGTCTAGTCTAGTCCGGGTCTACTCTAGTCTAATCAGTGTTTAGTCTAGTCCATCTTCAGTCTTGTCCGTGTTTAATCTAGTCCGTGTCTAGGCTATGTAGTCTTGTCCAGTCCACTCTAATATAGTCCGTGTCCAATCTAGAACGTGTCCAGTCCAGTCTAGTCTAGTCTAGTTTAATATAGTCTAGTCCAGTCCTGTCTATACTCTTCTCTGAGCAATAATGCTGTGTGACGTTGCAACAAACGCAGAATTTTACACTTTATCAACTTTTTCACTAACTATGGAAATATTGATCATTCGGATAACACATTTGAAATATTTTAAATCTACTTCATTATGTATAAAATGTATTCTATTGACTGGTGTTTTTTTTTATGTTAATTTTCACTTTTTGTCCGGCTTTTCAGTCTTTTGTAGAAATCAGAAAAGATTTTTAAATTCTTTCCGACGTTTCGGCTTTGTATTTAAGCCCTTTTCAAGGATAGCTTCAATGTGTCTTGTTAGTTAGATGTAAATTATTATTTTAGATTGTACAATGTACATACAATGTTGTCCTTTCATTGTCGTTTGTCTTTAATGTTAAGGAATTAAAAGTCTGCTGTTGGTTTTTGTTGCATATCTGTCGTCTGTTGAACGTTTGGATTATTTTCATGTTTGTAAGCAATTTGACACACCACTATTTTGCACTGTGGCTTTTCAAACAAATCTACAAATCTACAAGAAATTTGAATAAAAACTGGTACATTCCGCTTAGATACTAATAAGTACTAAAAGTTAATTATGTCCAGAAAAAAACAATTCAAATGATCTTGATATGGATTGACGGATGAGCAACAAATAAGTTGAACCATAATAATTCTAGTATTTTTTAATACGCAGTTACAGATTAAAACAATATTAAAATGGATTAAAATCATTAATAAGAGTTACTAGTAGGTAGCTTGTTGAGAAAGCTGTAAGTTCAATAATAAATGTGCCAGGGATTAGCAAAATACATAACATAAGTATAAATAATTAAAATCCTATGCCTCGTGCTCTAAATAAAACCAATTTATTATGAATTTTATTAACCAATTTAAATGAACAGAAGCAAAAAATCATTAGCAAAGCAATAACGGAAGGCTTAGTTTTAATTGCCGTCTATCCTGGGTAAATCGTAACTTTTGCTATTCATACATTAAGCGTTTAAGACACTTCTAAAACCATACGCACGAACAAATGGGCCTCCCCAGCTGCAGCGCAGTACCAACCAACTTGGTCTTAAATCTCCCGGTGCACTATCAAATCACCACTTTCAAATTGACTTGCTACTATAAAAATTCATACGATATATTCACAACTCGTTTAATGGCGAATTTATTAGTCCGGGTGCAACCGAAAGCTGCCGCGACCCGTGTTGCACCGAGCGGCGGTGCGTGGGTGGTCTATGCACCCATTAGCGCCCGTGTCGTTGATCCTGGAACCGGCTACATATCGTTTCGTGCGGGCTGTAACATGACACTCCCGGACTGGACTGGATCATTATCGGCTTTATCGCAAAACGGCTCGGAAGGTCCTACCCCCGACTGGGGCTTGCGCACAAAGAAAAAAAAATAAACACTTATAAAAACTGTGCGCATTCCCACCGGGCGATATTTACGTAAAATTCACATTGAGAGCAATTTAAAAGCAATTTGCTGATTTTATGCTCATAATTAATTTAAGTTTCTCTCCGACAAGATGTTTAAAACTGGAGTAAATTTTACGAGCTTTCCGGTTGTAAAAACAACGCAGACGGAATAAAAACCCAAACTGGTTTCACCGATCGGTGCTACGGCTCGAGATCTTCACCGGCCCAATAATAATGACCGAGTCTCGTGTTTTGGAAGATTTCGAGCTTCCCATGTACTATGCGATGATCGGACTGAGCGTGCGTGCCCGTTTGGCTTTCTGTGTAGGAAGAAGATGCACAATGAATCAAAAAAAAATTGGACCTGTCAGACGAGCAGAGCAACAAAACTTCCGGCAATCCTTCGACAAGTTTCCAAAATTTCTCCCCATTGGTCGACCGAAATATGCCCCGAACGGCTGTCGAGCTCGATTTGCTGCAGTTGGCGTTGATGAGCGACCCACAAAAGGAGCGCTTGGCTTGATGAAGATCAGAAGGGTACCGAGTGGCTGGTGGTTGGCGGTCGGTCCTGCTGAACTCATTTATCACCTCCGGCGGGAGTTTTGTGCGCATCGAAGGATCTTGCTTTCCTTCGGTGGGATCGCTTTCATTTCGAGTTGCCCGTTACGTGAGGACTTCATTGAAACCGAACCGAGCACCGAACGCTGAGGCTCCGAAATAATCGTACGACGTCGTTTTTCATCCAAATACGCCATAAATCAGACTTATAATTAAACACGTTCTGAACTCAAGGGGACTGTTCGGTCATTTTAATCCCTTTGCTCAAAATATTGCTTAATCAGATGTTTTACTTGGCATTCCGAAAAGTACTCCCGAATTAAGGTCTCCGTTGTGCGCAGACCGCGGACATTCGACGCAGAGCGCAAACGAATTCACGCTGCAATTCTCATTATCCATTGTCTGCGAGGCAAATCTGCATACCTGCGCACTCGACTCGGTGATGACGACGACGACGACGATGATGATGATGATGATGCATCAGGGCAGCCGCCGAAAAAGGGGTGCAAAAATCAGGACAGACAAAAATATCGAGTATTATTTTTTTGTTTCGGAGCTGGCTGGTTTCCTGCTTTTTGTCTGCCTGTAAAATCTCGATTCGTTGAAGTATCCTGTTTTGTGCCGTTTTTTGACGTGTCATCCCGTCGATCATTAGTCAAAGTCGAACTCGTTTTGTAATGAATAATAAGAGTGGGTCGTTTTTTTCCTCTGCTCACTGTCGTATTGCGATAGGCTGTGCAACGTGGAAGGATGAAATATTTTCGTGAGTTGGGAAGAAACTTGGAAAAATTATAAAATGGTCTCAGGTAAGTGTTTGTAGCAACGGCTCCAGGTGACAAGGCGGGAGATGATCAATCAATCATCCGAGTGAAGGAAGCATCTTGTTTGTATCGTTTAATGCCATTGTCCTGATGGAACTATGTACTGACTTTCTACTGATTTTGAGGATTAGAGGCTTATTAAATTGTAACAAATGACCACACACCGAAACATTCAGAGAGAGAGTTCCACTTAATAAGGTCAGGTACGGTTGTATTGCTATCTAACGGCAGATTTATGGTATAGTGTTATTTTTTTAAATAAGCATACAGGCATGCATCAGCACGGAAAAAATAATTGGATGGAAATTCAAAACCAAAATATTTCATAGCACTCGATAACCAAAACAATCGATTATGCAAACGCATAAGCGATCATCAGATATTTATCTTTGGAATTCAATACGTAGGAAGTGGCACTCCAAACTTTGACTCTTTGAAGTTGCGTCATGAAGATTATTGATATGAGCTGCTGCGTGGACCACAGTGGCATGCCGTTTCCTATGTGTGCGTATGAGAATGTCATTTCTAAATTATACAAGACCTGTTTTCGGCCTATTAAACGACCTATTTGTGCAAATTATGATGACACTATATGAATTGTCTGTTTGAGAAACTACACAAATACCACTTTTATGAAAATTGTTCATCAACTTTGAAGAATTGTAGTTTGAGCTTGAACCATTATTTTGATCAAAAGATGCTTCTACACAATATAATTTAGATATTGTTATAGAGCTTCAAACCAAAAACTATAAGGATTTGTTCAAAATTCCGAGAAAATCAATTTTGTTGCTATTTTCCAGCAATTTATGTCGAATAAACTGGTGGGATTTCTTAAACCTGTTTGTCGAAATCAGGGAGATCCCAGTGAATGTTGTCTTCCAAGGCTTATCATTTGCTGAACGTTTCTTCCAGTAGAGTAAGGAGGGGTAAAAGTGCGATTCAATGATTTATCGGTGCAGATTCCGAGTAAATTTTCTACATTGGCATGGATGGGTGACTACTTTGACAGCTTGAATCTAACGTAAACTTTGGTTGCTTACGAAGTATAGTTGCTGAGTTATGTACAAATGTTATTTTAGGGCGGTTTTGATGTAATTTTTCGTTATACGGCAAATACGATATTAACAGGAGGATATTACTTGTTGAAAATTTGTAGCAGCGTTTCACATCACTCAGATATCTGTTTTAAAAATACGGCGAAAATAATTTACAAAATATATTTCGCTTTTCCGTAATTCTATCTAACCCCGTCAAGCGCCTAGCGGGGCAAAAGTACGATTCATGGACGAGGCAAAAATGTATAGCTAATTATATACAGCTTTAGGCACTATATTACAGATACTAGAAATGAAAGATCTGCAGAAAACTGTGTGCTCTACAGATGTTGGCCGAAGAAAAACAATGTGTTTCCGCTGATGAAACAAAAAACAAAGGTTTGGAAAAGTTTCGATCTAACGGAGGCTGCAATACACCAGCGCAAAATAGAAAAGGTGCAAATTGAGAATATTCCTTACCAAAACATAACGCAGATTGAAGATAATATGGTTTTGTTAGCTACTGCTGGGCTAATTTTATGGATTCTAGCTTCGAACTTTTGCCCCGCGGTATTCGAACTTTTGCCCCGCTGGTGGGGTAAAAGTGCGATTCTGCACTTGATCAGAAGAAAGAAGAATTTATTTTGCAAAACACTATTACCGCAGATGATTTATAGTTGAATGTGAAGACATAGAGTTACTGCATCATTATAAAATATATTATGTTGTTATCCTTCTTTATATCTTACGAAAATTGATGACAACTTCAAACATCGCACTTATGCCACGCCCTACTCTATATCAATTGTGGCACTTTGCACCATCTTGTTGAAACCACAGCTACTTCACATTTACTCAATTGTGGTACAAAAAGTCGCTAATCATTGCCCTACAGCCGAAGGCAATCGAAACTAAACACAAAATAAGCGACATCTGTCATAAAGGCGCACATATGGCACGATGAAGAATTGTAACCCACTGAAACCTTTATTGCTCTTGACCCAAAATCCCCCCGAGACTGCCGTTAAAGTATTACTTCGTGAAATGGGTATGCGTTTGCTACCTGTCGAGACATGGACTGATACGTTGATGGCGTCTAACTTAATTTCATTCCTTCAGTGCCACTCTCGCAGCATTTCTTCTGCGAGTAAATGTCGTCGCCACGATCTCATTTTACCATGGTTCTCTGCTCCGTGTCGAGACGGAATGGCGACCGAGTTGACATCCATACTGTTACCACGGTTAATTCTGCACAATTTAGGTTCATCTGTCTACACCAACGGAGAGTTAGCTTGCGGTGGTAGTTCTCCAGTGCAAATCCTGAGCTACCCAGGCAACCAATAAGCATTACTAATGCTATTGACATGCAAGCCAATAAGCATTTAAGTTACCTTAATTACTACTTAAATGCTACTTTGGCAAAGCATACGACTGCTGGTAAACGGCTGAACAATGCGTACCGTCGGGCCGCTTCCGAATATTGTTTCATACAATAGTTTCGGCTACCACGACCAAACAGTTCCTTGGCCTCTGCCAATTTTTCTTCTTTTGTCACGAGTGCTTCCGATTCCGAAACGAGACCCCGGTGGAAGCCAAGGTCGAATGCTGACAGGAAAGGAGGGCTCATTCGAGCTTCGTTGGCCCTCTGACGAAACAGGGGGTTGATGTAGCAGGCTTTGCAAGCCGTCACCACGAAAAATACTAAAGCACGGAACGAAGAACAAATAAATTCTTACTGGAACAATCGGAATAGACCCACGCGACGAAAAAGGACTATGGATTGGAAACTCGGGACGTGGAACTGCCGATCTCTCAACTCCCAAGGGAGCACTCCGACGTATTGAAGAGACGCAAGTTCGACGTCGTAGCGCTGCAGGAGGTGTGCTGGAAGAGCTCAACGGTACCTACGTTCAGAGATGGACATACCATCTACCAGAGCTGCGGCAACACACACGAGCTGGGTACAGCTTTCATAGTGATGGGCGAGATGCGGAAACGGGTGATTGGGTGGTGGCCAATCAATCCTCGAATGTGCAGGTTGAGAATCATGGGCCGATTCTTCAATATAAGCATCATCAACGTGCACAGCCCTCACCTCAGAAGTACCGATGACGACAAGGATGAGTTCTACGCGCAGTTGGAGAGTGAATACGACCGCTGCCCGAAACATGATATCAAGATCGTCATCGGGGATTTCAATGCTCACGGCGGCCAGGAGGAGGAATACAAACCGGTTGTAACGACGGGACCCCTCATCGTAGTAACGCTACAGATAACAGTGCAGATGTCAAAAGTGATAACGTCGCCGAGTGATAACGTCACGATCGGTTTGTATGTGAGAGATAAATCGTAGAGGACAGAAAAGCCACGAGTTGAAACCTACAGATTCCATTCTACAAATTTACACTGATTAACAGTGATTTTCTATTCGATATTTACATTAAACCTATATTATATTGCTCATTAAACCTAGTTATACCGTGCATATGCTAAATCTAAATTAAAACCTAGTGTGAGTACAAATTGATAAAACCTAAATAATGCTTAGTGCTAATGATTGTTACTCAACTTAAATATAGTACGGATAATAGCAGCTTAGTGGATATTACGATTCAAGCCACTCCACTTCTAGAGACAGAACACCAAATTTGTAAGTTGTAAATCTAAAAATTATAATTGATTATTCTAAAATAAAGGTTTGGTTGCAGCTAAAAGCTCACACCCAGAAAAACGTGTTGCTCAATCGGAGTTGGTGAACCTAACCCAACACCGGTGATTGGAAGGTTCAGTGCACACCAACGGACCAATGAAATGGGCCTAAGACTTATCGACTTTGCCGCCTCCAAGAATATGGCCGTACGTAGTACCTTTTTCCAGCACAGAATCCACCATAAGTACATCTGGAGGTCACCAAATCAGACAGAATCACAGTTTGACCGCGTGTTGAACGACTATCGGCACTTCTCTGCCACTATCGACGTCAGATCCTATCGAAGCACTAACGTTGACTCGGACCACTACTTAGTGATGGTTAAGATGCGCACAAAACTCTTCTTTGTGAACGGAATTAGCGGAACGATTGGTTTGACGATAAACATAGGAGGGTGATGAATGAGGAGAACGCTGCGCGGGTGGCCAAGATGCGCAATGCCACACGTCAGAACGTGGAAAGACACAAACAAAAGAAGCTGCAGCGAAACCAAATCTTCCGGGAGAAAAGCGCTACCTGGAAGAGCGGGAAATGTTGTTGGGATAAGAATATAACAATAGGTGGAAGCAGTATTTCGATGAACACCTGAACGGCGCCCAGGCAGAGAACCATGGCGGCGGGTAAAGCGATTTTGACGGTGCAACAAACGGGGAAAAGTCGAAGTTAAGGAGGCCATTATGCAGCTTAAGAACAATAAATCAACTGTAAAAGATGGCATCGGAGAAAGCTTTTTCGAATACGATCAGAAAAGCTGGCCGTTTGTTTGCACTGGTTAATTGTTAGAATTTGGGATACG
This sequence comes from Sabethes cyaneus, assembly GCF_943734655.1. NCBI lineage: Eukaryota > Metazoa > Arthropoda > Insecta > Diptera > Culicidae > Sabethes > Sabethes cyaneus. The sequence continues at coordinate 85,251,538 of NC_071354.1, forward strand.
GAATAGCTACCGGAGGAGTGGTAAGATGGGGTTATATGCTCGATCTATACAAAAAAGGCGACTAGTTGGACTGTGAGAACTAGCAAGCGATCACCGTTGTCAATATCGCCTACAAAGTGCTCTCCCAAATCATTTTACGCCGGCTATCACCAATTAAGAACAGATTTGTGGGAGCTTATCAAGTCGACTTCGTCGAAGGTCGGTCTTCAACGGATAAAATATTTACACTGCGGCAGATCCTCCAAAAAGACCGTGAATACAGAGTTCCCACGCACCATTTGTTCGTTGACTTCAAAGCCGCATACGATACCATCAATCGAGCAATGGAAAATCATAGACGAGAACATCTTCCCCAGGAAGTTCATCAAACGGACACAGTGCTTTGTTCGGATTTCGGGTGGTTGGTCAAGTTTATTCGAATCACACAGAGGGCTTCGTCAAGGTGACGGTCTCTCATGCCTGCGGTTCAACATAGCGCTACAAGGTGTTACGAAACAAGCGGAAATCAACACGCGGGTCACGATCTTCAACAAATCTAGTCAATTCGTCTGCTTTGCCGATGACATGGATATTACCGGCAGAACATCTGTGGCGGTGGCTGAACAGCATACCAGACTAAAGTGCAAAGCAGAAAAGATTGGGTTAAAGGTAAATACGTCGAAGACAAAGTACATGCTGGCCGGCGGAACTGAGGCCGACAGCGATGAGTTTGAAGTAATCGACGAATTTAAATTATCTGGGCTCCCTGGTAACGGCGGACAATGATACCAGCCGTGAGCCACGGAAATGTACTATCAGCGGAAGTCGTGTTTACTATGAGCTTCACAAGCAATTGCGGTCGAGCAGACTAAGCCTCCGTTAGAACTGTTAGCGTTAATAGGATTGTAGCAACTGGCCCTGCAATTGTCTTGTACTCTAACACCCAGCTAGCATTTTCATATGTTTAAACAAGGTAAAAATCAGCATTACGTACAGATATACATGCTAAATAAATCGTATTTCACGCGCAAAATTGGCATATCCGTACTATTCTGGAGGCGATATACATTATTACGAATAATTTTGAGCGTTACGACTATATAAGTATTCATATACGATAATATCCGATTAAGCGCGAGTCGCTCCGTACTACTCTACGATTCTGTGCTGAAAATCGTAGGTATGCCAGTCATTATCATTATATACGACAAAAAATCAACTTGATCCCACTTTATCCAGCTCTAGTTACGATTTCGAGTGTGTTAGGGGATATTTACGATAGTTTTCGTACATTGATATACGAGTTGGTGCTAGTTGGGCAGCTGACTGTGGGAGGGGGGCTGTAGCCGTAAGGTTACAGAGTCTGCCTTGACAACCGAGTGGTCGTGGGTTCGAATCTTAGTAGAATCAGGCCATTCGATGTTAAGTGACTTTAGTATGGGTTTATTCTCAGGCCCTTCCACATCTTTCCTACTAAATTCTTCATTTACTAACAAGGAAGTCTTTTGCCAGGACAAGTTATAAGAATGGTATTTGCTTGAGGTGCGAATGAAGCCTCTTGTCCAAGGACAAATTATAACCAGTGTCCGCACTTTCTGGCTCTAGAGCTAGATTGGTTGAAAAGTAGTAAGAAGCGTAGAAGGAAAAACCCGAATTAATCCACCTAGCGGCGTGACCTAGCCTTTCTACTGCCATAATAATCATTATTTAATTTCTCAGGAACGTCTATGTATAATTAACTTGACTATATTTTTAAATATCCGTTCCGTATTCCTCAAAATCCTTATTTGCCAGTCAAATTACCAACGTATTGCGTAGAATAATTAAATTTTCTTTCCTTGGGTGCGTAAATACTTGTAAAACCTTATTTAGTTTTATAATCGGTCGGCCTTAACTTTTGGGCTTCAGAGCCATATACGAAACTTGTTTTGAATTGACAATATGAAATATGTGTTCATAACAGATTTTTTGATAATTAATTAATACCATGCGTTCAAAAGTTAGCATCTTTGAAAAACAAGAGTTCAGAAAAATTATTATTATACTTCACTTTTGAAGACAAAGGATATCGACAACAAAATGATTAATCTCAAAATTTTACTATTAGTTTGCTTGGCTTCAATTTTGCGATATATCTGAATTAGAAAAAATAACTGAATAGAGCATTAGATATGAAAAAGAGAAATTGAACTTTTTCTTAGCTGGCGCTCCTTCAGATAATTATTTTTGCATGAAAATCAAAACTTAAGCTTCTTTTGAATGTACTTTCATGAAAAGATAGTCATTAGCTTGATCGCATCGTTTTTACAATGTTAGAGGGTTAGGAAAACAAGATGAGGTCGAAAAATAGTGCAAGCTGCGCCTTAGACATGCTTGAGAATAGGAAATATGATCGACATGATTTCCAGTGCTTGTCATTTTTGATTTATTTGTTGAAACATGATACATGGCATAAGACATCTGTCCTTTAAAATGTCATTAACAAAAACAAATCTTACAAAATTACTACCGTGCAACGTTTACTTCCTATTTTTCATATAACATTTCTAAGCTCTAGTATCTATTGATTAAAAAGACCTACATGCTTAAATTAACTGCTTTTCTTCGCTGTTTGCTTTTCTTGTACAATTGTGAGTAACAGCAAGTGAACAAAATGACAATTGAAATCTGAAATCAAAGAAAAGAAAAAGCTTTTCGATTGAATCCCACTATTTAATATTTATTTGCAACAGATACGTAGTTCGCCTACGACGTGCAGGCTTCATCAGTGTCTTATTTCAAAGCGTATACGTATCTGTCGCGAATAAATATTAAATAGTGGAATTTAGTCGGTAAAAGTTTTTTCTTTTCTTTAATTTCAAATTTCGTATTCCACTAAGAGGCTTCAAAAACTTTAGACAATTGATTCAGAAAAGTGAGAAACATCTTTTCTTGAATTTCAATGCAAATTTAAAAATTGCAAATTGTCATCCCAAGTAACAATTTGAGTTTTATTACACTCTTATGATAGCATTCAAGACCACAATTGGTCATGAAAACCACCATAAGAGTACAATCAAACTCACATTGTTGCTTGGGATCACATACACACATACATACATACATACATACATATATACATACATACATACATACATACATACATACATACATACATACATACATACATACATACATACATACATACATACATACATACATACATACATACATACATACATACATACATACATACATACATACATACATACATACATACATACATACATACATACATACATACATACATACATACATACATACATACATACATACATACATACATACAAACATTCATACATACATACATACATACATACATACATACATACATACATACTTGCATATATACATACATACATACATACATACATACATACATACATGCATACATACATACATAATACATACATACATACATACATACATACATACATACATACATACATACATACATACATACATACATACATACATACATACATACATACATACATACATACATACATACATACATACATACATACATACATACATACATACATACATACATACATACATACATACATACATACATACATACATCACACACATTAAATACAATCAACATTTGTTTTGATTTCACACGTTTTAACGGTTTAATATACGGTGCTTAAGTGTTAAAGTTTAAATAACTTTTGAATGAACCGTCCGATTTTAAATAACTCGGTTTCGTTTGATAGATCTCAGCAGTTATTTTCAAATAATAATAAAATGTGTGATGTTTTTCATTGAATTAATGCTTATATGTTACAAAAATATGTTTTAAATACTATTTTTTCACATTTCTTTATGTAACTTTCAAACTACAAGTCCAATCGTCATGAAATTTGGAAGTTAAGGGTTTGCAAGGCTCCTCTTTCATATGCAATCAATTTTGTTCAAATCGGTTAAGGGACCTATGAGATAATGAAGTCCCATATTTTTCATATTTTTATACATAACTTCTGAACTAAAAGTCCGATCAGTATGAAATTCAATAGCGACCAATGGGACACCTAGACCTTTCATTTGACACTAAGAACATTAAAATCGGTCCAGCCATCTCCGAGAAAAGTGAGTGAGATTAAAAGCGTCACATACACACACACACACACACACACATACACACACACACACACACACACACACACACACACACACACACACACACACACATACATACACACACACAGAAAATGCTCAGTTTTCGAAACTGAGTCGAATGGTATATGACATTCGGCCCGCAGGACCTTCTTTCCATTTTCGGTTTTCCAAGTGATTTCTATACCTTTATACTATATATTTATATAGTAGAAAGGCAAAAAGGGGTGAAAACACACCGACACTTTAAGCGCGGAAAATAATCAGTTCGCTCACTCTATAGCAATACTGCAATAACAACGAAGCGCGGAACAGCACCTGGATAAGATCACAATACACGAACAAACAAGACACATCACTTATGGTTCTTACAAAACAAGCCATGTTTTGTAAGAACCATAAGTGATGTGTCTCGTTTGTTCGTGTTAAGTTGTTCTTACGTTAAGCAAAAAAGTCAATTTATAAGTCAAGATCACAATAGATCAAAATGCTGGTCGTAGTGATCATATCCACAAAAAAAAAGCCCGTACAAAGTGTGCAATAAACTTATTAGACTGGTTGTTCTCTACGGGCGTGAAATACGGACAATGCTCAAGGAGGACCCGCGAGTGCTCAGAATTTCCGAAAGACGAGTGCTAAAAACGTAATGGACGGTAGGAACAAGACGACCAGAAGCACAGCGAGCAAGATGGTTAGACCAAGTGTAGCAAGATCTGGCAGACAGTACTCGCTGTTCGAGGAATCGGTATCCCACAACCGAGTTAACTAAAGAAACCTTCTTCAACAGGCTTTGTCTTGGGATGGCAAACCACTTAAGTAAGTAAGATCTTTCAATCGGTGGACAAAGTGTCATAAGTTTTTTCCCAAGTGGTGGTAGTATTCGAGTGAATTTTGTTCTGTTTAGCCTGCCTATAAATCTACGTCGGCGCGAGTAACGATTCGATTCGCCGATATTGCGCATTTCGAACCATATGAGTACTGGCAAACGCTATGCAAGCACCCCAACAAACATGTTTGTTGTATAATAGCTTATTAAGCGCTTGTTTACGCAAATTAGCTGTATAATGGTTGAATAAACTGATCTATAAATAAAATGTGATGGGGCGCCACTTATGTTTAGGCTGGGTCATTGGTGGCTGAAATGAGTTATTTTAAGACATACATATCGTTTCCTAATCTAACGTGTTTTTCTAACCGGGACGCTACAAGCATACAGGTTACACTAGTGCAATAAATGCTGTTGTCAGCTAAGAGCCGAATGACCCTTCAGGTTAAAGGCTCTATAATAAAAACCAAGAGCCAAGCTGTTGTCAGCAGAGGCTGTCCATAGAGGCACTGGACAAAAGGAGACTGCGCAACCCTCTTATTAAGCGCACGACGTACCTTCAAACTCCACCATCTGGTGGATTGGGTTATTTATAGACACAAATTGTGTCTCTTCCTCGATCTATTGTAATCGAATCACCGAATTGAGAAATTTTAATCTAACTCATTTTACTCACAGGTCGACGAAACTGCACAGGCACTTGCGACTTACAAGGCACTGCACGTGACGTTGTTCGTCCGTTAGGCTGTTTCTCAACGGCGAAGCTTTCGTTTGTCAACGCGAACCTTTGGGTTGAAGGCTCCGTTCCTATGGGATAGACCAACCTCGTGTTCTAGTTTTGACCTTGAAATGAGGTCAGGCATATAAATTAATATTTTTGACGTAGGACGTCTACGTCTTACGGCAAGGTTTGAGGTAGGGTGTCATTCCAAAAAAAAAATCTCTCGAAAAGTGGTCATGTTTTGAACGCTAATAGCTTAGCGGTTTCTTGATCGATTTTCAATATTCTTACACCAATCGATCGACCTAAAAATTGACCCACATGAAGAAAAGTATGGATTCTTGATGTTGAACTATTGAAAAAATTGAAAAACTGGAAGCATTGTCCAACTGTAAATCTTCGCTTCGTGATTGGTTGCAAAAGACGCCATCATAGTTCTAATGTATTTTCAGAAAAAAAAAAAAAAAGTGGCGAAATCTGCCCGTCCGAACAGGTCGAAGATTCTTTGCGACGATTGACCCTGGACCATTTTGATATCTGTGCTTGGGAAGTATGCCAGAAAGAGTGATAAAGTCCGCTTGTCCCAACAACATTCCTTACGAACGCGATTAAACCTAGTCCAATTTGCTATCTGTGCTTGGACCTCCCAGTTGACTTTGAAGCATGACGCTGGCCTAATAAGCCAATCGTCGTATGTTCGAATCTCTGCAATTGTCCTGCACTCTAACAGCTGGCTGCGAAGTCTGTCGTATAAAAACAGAAGGTCAAGTTTCGTTAACGGAATGTAGCACCTAGGCTTTGCTTTGCTTGGGAAGTACGCCGGACTACGAAACCACTCCTCTTCTTCAACCGGTGTTAACGTTTAAACATTAAACCTTGTCCAATTTGATGTCCTAAACGCAAACAGTTTTGTTGAAATGTAAAACCACCCCTTTCCTTCAACCGACATCACCTTTAAACATTAAATCTAGTCCAATTTGATGTTCTGAAAGTGAAACTTCATAGAAAAGTGAACGGTCACGCTTTCCTTTTGGTAGATTGCATCCATATATTGCAAAAGTTTGTTCGGAACTGTTGTCTTGTTCGGAAAACGGGCTTCGAGGAAACATTCGGGGCATTCGGGGCTTTCCGTTTTGAAGATAGAGTACATATAGTTTGAATTGCCTAAAAATGCAGCCAAAAAAGTATTCGGACAGTTAACTTTTAGTTGAAACAAATGTCCTTTCTCGCTCAACTACTACCTTGTAGGACCATTTACATTCTTGATGACCTGTTTTAATCTGTTCGGGATAAAATTAAAAAATTTTCAAATATCCCTCTGGGAATTGCTGACCATTTTGCTTATTGCTTTCTTGCTGCCTTACAGAAATTAAAGATTGTTTTTATTACCCATGGTTCCCCACGTTGAAGAGATTTTACCAATTCAATCCTATTTTATTTATTTATTTATTTATTTATTTATTTATTTACTAGCTGACCCGACAAACTTCGTATTGCCACAAATTAACCTGTGTTGTACATAAATCATGAATCTCGGATGATCTTTGTCACAATCTCGAGTTTTGCAAGCCCCCCAGCGCTTCCGACGGCGGGTCACCGGCAACACTCGCGATCGTCTCGTCCTGAATGATCTAGTGTTACTGTAGATTGTTTTTGTGGTCTTGTATTGACTAATGTTTTATGGAAAAGTCTCGAATTTCTCGAGTTCGATTAGCTTTTGAGTTTCGCAAAAATTTCTGTTTTATTTGTATGAGAGTCCATATCCCCCTACCACAGGGGTGAGAGGTCTCTAACTATCGTAAAATAAATTCAAGACTCCAAAATCTCCCACATGCCAAATTTGGTTCCATTTGCTTGATTAGTTCTCAAATTATAAGGAAATTTGAATTTCATTTGTATGGGAGCTTCCCTCTTAAAAGGGGAAGGGGTCGTAATTCACCATAGAAAAAAATTCTGCCATCTAAAACTCCCACATGCCAAATTTGGTTCTATTTGATTGATTAGTTCTCGAGATAAGAGGAAATTTGCATTTCATTTGTATGGAAGCCCACCCTCTTAAAGGGGAGATGGGCCATAACTCGCTTTCTAAAGAAGAGAGGGGTCTCAATTCACCGTAGAAAAAAATCTTGCGTCCAAAACCACTTACATGTCAAATTTGGTTCCATTTGCTTGATTAGTTCTCGAGTTATGAGGAAATTTGTTTTTCATTTGTATAGGAGCCCCCCCCCCCCCTCTTAAAGTGGGGAAATCCATAGAAAATATACCATAGAAAATATTCTTGCCTACAAAAACACCCACATGATAAATTTGGTTCCATTTGCTTGATTAGTTCTAGAGTTATGAAGAAATTTGTATTTCGTTTGTATGAGAGCCCCCCTCTTAAAAAGGTAAGGGGTCCTAATTCATCATAGAAAAAATGGTTGCCTCCAAAAACACCCACATGCCAAATAAGGTTTCATTTGCTTGATTAGTTCTCGAATTATGAGGAAATTTGTATTTTATTTGTGTAGAAGCACCCCCTCTTAAAGTTGGGAGGGGTCCTAATTCACCATAGAAAATATTTTTGCCCTCGAAAACTTTCACATGCCAAATTTGGTTCCATTTGCTTGATTAGTTCTCGAGTTATGAGGAAATTTGTATGGAAGCCCCCCCTTTTAAAGAGAAGAGGAGTTATAATTCCCCTTATAAAGAGGGGAGGGGTCTCAATTTACCATAGAATAAATTCTTGTCACTGAAAACACCCACATGCCAAATTTTGTTCTATTTGCTTGATTAGTTGTCGAGTTATGCAGAAATTTGTGTTTCATTTGTATGGGAGCCCCCCCTCTTAGTGGGGGGAGGGGTTTCTAACCATCACTAAAACCTTTCCTGGCCCCAAAATACCTCTACATGCATATTTTCATGCCGATTGGTTCAGTAATTTTCGATTCTATAAGGAACATACGGACAGACAGACAGACAGACAGACAGACAGACAGAAATCCTTCTTTATAGGTATAGATTTATATTTTATATCATCTGACAAATTTGTCTTAATGAACTAACATAACAATCAAAATGCATCAACAGCACATCTTTTCACTACACTTCTAATGAAACGGCAAGTATGCGTATTCATACAGAGTCACATTATAACCGAACACTACAGCTATAGCACATTTTTCCAACACAGATATCAAGTTCGCCTAGGTTTAATCGTCTCGCAGTAAAGAATTTGCGATCTGTTGGGACAACGAACTTGTGTCATTTTTTCTGGCACACTTTCCTAACACAGACATCAAATTGGACTAGGTTTAATCGCGTTCGTAAGAAATCTGTTGGCGCGAGGGGGCTTTGTCACTCTTTCTGACGTACTTCCCAAGCAAGGACATCAAAATGGTCTAGGTTTAACCGCGGTTAGTGATGTCCGAAATTTTCAATTATTCGATTACCGATTAATCGGTGAGCGTTGTCTGCACTAATCGATCAACTCAACTATTCGTGTCAGTGGTGTTCGATTAAAAATATTCGAATATTTCTTTGATTAATTCGATTAATCGAACGATTATGAACGATTAACGAGCATTATTCGGGCATTATTCGTACTCATTGAACTATTCGATTGATTCAATTACTCGTGCTGGCAGTATTCGATTAAAAATTATTCGAATATTCCATGCGTTATTCGATTAGTTGAATTAACCGAACGATTAACGGACATCACTAACCGCGGTGTTAAGAAATCTTGTTGAAGTGAGGAAGCTTTGTCATTTGTTTTGGCTTACTTCCCAAGCACAGATATCAAATTTGTATAGGTTTAGATCATTGCAAAGAATCTTCCAACCAATCACGAAGCGAGAATTCTGGTAAAACATAGGTTCATTATTTTCAATTTTTCAATAGTTCAACATCAAGAATCCATACTTTTCTTCATTTGGGTCAATTCTTCGAAGATTTTCCGATCGATTGGTGTAAGAATATTGAAAATCGATCGAAAACCGCTGAGCTATTAGCGCTCAAAACCTTTCATTTTTCGTGACGCTCGCATTTTTCGATTTTTTGGAATGACACCCTATCTCAAAACTTGCCGTAAGACGTAGTCCTACGTCAAAAAAATTAACTCATATCCTACAATTAATTTTTTTTACCCTTCGATTTTTCAAGCCAATTTCCAAATGGGGGGTGACAAAAACTTTTGAAATTATTTGCAATGGCCTTATTGGCATTTCATCTGCACGATGGTACATATTACCTTTTTAACTGTCTAGGAGTTGTAAATTGGCAACCAAAATTCTATTCGCATTCTTGTTAGTAATCAAATGCCAGTTTTTAAAATTTTCTTAGTTTATAAGCACCTAGTATTTGAGGTACCTTGAATACTTATTAACCTGCATTTACATTAGTGATAGGTATTCATTATTACATTAGTAAAAGTATACCGGGATAACTATACAATAAGTTACTATTCACATGTTCTTTTATGATGTAAATAATTTTTCTTGTGAATATGAGTTCGTAACCAAACCAAATTGTTCACCAGGTTGCGGTCAATTCAATTTCAAGAGGCAGCACAGAGTTATTGCAAGACATAAACCAGACAATAACTTCTGCCAACGCAAGTCAACGTATGGATGTCAACTGTGGTCAAACTCTAATGCAATAATGACCCAGATTTAGTTCTTTAAAAGGTAAACCAGTTTAAAAACTATTTAAACCCTTACTAAAAAGACCAAACAAACTTCGAAGATACATAAAAATGTTATCGCCACGTTAGAAATCTCATTAAATCTTGGCTGCAATTGGTTTGAATTTATCAGTTGAAAGTCGAATAACAAAAACAATCTTATAGCCCACTCAGGGCTAACATTCACTCGTAAATAGTTCAAACGTATACCAGTCAGACTAGGCTCGCGGAGCAGGCTAATTAGACACCTAACTACTTGAAAAACTAAACCAACCTCCACAGCCAGTGACCTGAAGTGTCCCTCAGCACTAACGCGCAGGCACCGTGGTTCCGCGGTGGTGATATCTCAATTTTCTCTTCCACTGCCTCGAGCGTTACCAAAATTTACAAACGCTCCGAAAGCGATGGGTGTGGTAGCTTCAAGCGCAAGTGCGTACACCGCACCGCCCGTACCGACCGGAAGGGTGGAAGGCGTGGTTGGAGCGGAGTTCGGCTTGTCGCTAGTAGACCCGGATAACCTGAGATGAATCTGTCAACCCAGGGTGCTCTACTTCCGAAAACGGGTCTCGCCGTTTGAAACAATGGCACTTATTGTCCCCTGCGGGTCTGCTGCGGAGAGATTCGAAGTCACGGCGCGGCTGTTTGTACGCCGTAGAATAATGAACAATGAGCGAAAAAAACTGGTGTCAGAGCATCGCCCGGACAGTAAAGAAGAAGAAAAAAAATCAGACGACCCGACGACAAGACAATGCAAAGTGGTTTAATTTTCAACTCACGCAATCGACATCTCAAAAAAGAAGCTGGAGCACCTCATCACACACAGCACACCACGTTGAAGAGACGAAAAAAAAATCGACCGGTCATGAATGCATTCTTTCCAGGGTACTTTTTTTGGGGATCCTACCCGCCTTGATTGATCGGTGGCCGGTTTCGGATGGCGGATGGATGCCCAAAATCCACAGACCCCGCAATGGTGTTCGATGGTCCAACGACTTTTCGACTGGCTGCTGCACCAGCTGTAAGTGTAGGTAGGCGGTTTGTAAACGGTTTTATGTCTCTTCCGAGAGTGCATTGCACGCAGCGCTCGAGTACTGGAGTTTATTTGCTTTGTTTTATTATTTTTCCCAACAATCAACATTTTTTCGGTTCTCGGAGGCAACGTGGTTTCACGCTTGACTGGAAACCACTGAAGTCACGTTGCCGTTGCAGAAGCTTGCCCACTGCGTAAACCGCCGCCGCTGAGAGCGTTTGCCTTATTTGACGCAGGCTGCGGAAATGACGGACGGATGGGCACGAGGATGGGCGGCAGTTGGAGACAACGACGGACAAGGGTAGTTACTTTGGGGTCCTAGAGTGGACTTCTACTTAATTGATGACACTCGACAGGCAGCGGTTGGCTTAAGTGCTTCTGCAGACTGACGAATAAATATCACGATTTTCGACCGTTTGAACCTGCGTCGTCGGTTGATGGCGTTAAGCAACTGGAACGTTTCGCAGCTAGAAGCAGTGGAAGGTGAACAGTTGGATGATGGGTGGTTAAATCGAGAATGTTTTTCATTAAACTCCACAATGTATTTGATTGCTCAAACTTACAAAATAGTTAAAATATTTAAACTAGACAAAAATATTCAGCTAAAATATATTTGCAGCACTATCAAAAAATATAGCATGGATTAAAACCGCTCAAAATCCCGCACACTTGCGCATTACTGATTACAAGAATTACTGATTACAGGAATGATGATTTAATTTTGGTTTTATAACAAATCAAATGAGCTACTATAAAGTTTTTGCTATCAAAAACTGGTTCCAAAGATGTTCGAACATTATGTTCGATTAAACGAAACTCAAAATTAATACTTTTGTACTCGTGGATAGGTTTAATCTTAGAATTGCATGCGAAATTAAATACAATTAGTTAGAAGAGTATCCTGCTTATCAACACTGGTGTGGTCAAACACAGTACAAAATTTTGCACCAAACTTTTATACCTTACAGTTAAACTGTTTTATATATTGAATATATCTTGTTTCGTTGCACTCAGTTTCAGTACACTTTAACGTTCTTATGATTCTTAAAATAACTCAAATTGGTGTTACTCGTAATACAAATAAGATTATTGAACTCTAATGTAGAATTGAACCATCGGTAGGTTCGCAAGTTCGGAAACTATATAAAACCTTACAAACCAGATAAAAATTCTCATTAAATCTTAGTCGTACTTTTGTCATTTTGGCCACAATGTACTTAATGATCATTTTTGACCAACACGGTTTCATGCCCAGACGATCGGTTGCTATACTAATCTGATCAATTTTACGACGTAAGTGAGTAATTCTCGCTGAAACGGAGCCACTACTGACACGAGGTCTTCAAATATTGGAACTTTTGCACTTAATTGGTTAAAAATGGTTAAAAAATAAGAATTACACTTTTGATACCTCAAAATAGTAGACCCCTAGTGACCCAAGGGGTCTAACAGATTCAAAAAAAGTTGAATTTTGAGCAAACCTTGAGATCTATATCATGTGATATTTCATTAATTTGCCATGAAACAACTAACAAATGGCCCGGTTCTGTAAAGAAGAACAGGGCTTTCAAATGGAGTAAAAACAATTTTGGCGGCCATCTTGGGCTTCGGTCGCCATATTGGATTTTATCAAACAATCGCCGTTTTCACCATGAGCCCCCCAACCGATTTTCATTTTAAGACCACCATTGGAAAGCTGAGGAAAAATGCTACAAGAAACATTCATAAAATTAGGTGTGCAATGGCATTAACTGTTATGTTATTGTAGCAAGGTTCACAATTTTCATATAATTATTGTGATATTTCTAAAATTTGCTATAAAACAAACTACAAACGACACTGTTTTGTAAAGAGGCAAGATAGGGTTTATAAGCGAAGAGAAAAAAAATCGGCGGCCTTCTTGGATTTGGCCGCCATGTTGAATTTTATCAAAAAATTGCCGTTGCCTCCCAATCGATTTTAGTTTTAAGACCACCATCGGAAAGCTGAGAAAAAATGCTATAAGGAACATTCATCCATTTACATGTTTACATGTTTACACGGATTTGAAGGCGGCTTTTGACAAAATTGACCACAAAACAGGGTAACCAACGTCATTTAGACCCCATCAGCAGATGTACATTACATATTGGACACTTACAGTAAAATCAGATGGAAGTGCCAAATTATGTACAGCTGCTGATGGGGTCCAAAATAGGTTGGTTACCCTACTGCTACAGAAGTTATCCCGTCTTGGTATCTCAGCACAACTCACAGCTTGGTTGGAATCTTATTTAACAGAGCGTGAACTCAGGGTGAAGGCACGACCTTCCTTAAGTAATTCCGGAGTTCCACAAGGCAACAATCTCGGATCGCTACTGTTTGTTTTATTTTTTAACGTAGTTGCTCTGGGTCTGAATGGAAGTTTCGAGCTAGTTTTTGCAGATGATTTGAAGCTGTACGTAACAGTGCGCACACTAGAGGATTGTTGGCGTCTACAAAACTCGGTAATAACATGTTCAGAGTGGTGCCGAAAAAATAAATTGAATTATGCGTGGAAAAATTATCGTTTAGCCAATTTTATTTGACTACCACATTAATAGCGTTACACTTACGAGAGTTACTAAAGTGTCTGACTTGGAAATACACAAATAACATTCGATTTACACTGTTCAACAATCATATCCGTTTTGTCGCCAAGGTAGCGAAGGATCTTTCGAATCCCTATTATTGGAAGTCGTTGTACTCTGCACTCGTCCGCCCAATTTTGGAAAATGCTTCTATTGTATTAAGTATTGGGCATTGTATTCGGTATTGTATGGTGCCTTGGAATGAAACCCGTCCAGAAACGGTTTGTTCTTTTGGCGTTGAGAAGCTTGCTTTGGGGTGAATCCAACAAACTGCCACCGTATTCCGAAAGTTGCCAGCTATTGGTGTTGGATACTCTGGAACGACGACGGAAAATTCAGCAAGCACTGTTTATATCAAAGTTACTAAACGGTGAATTCGACGCTCCCGAACTACTTTCAATGTTAAATTTTCATGTCCCAGGCAGATCTGTTCGAAATACGATATTGATGTAACTGAAGCCCACCGTGTGGTTCGTATGAACTTGACCCGAACACCCGAAGACCGAACACAACACTGTCCATTGTAGATTTAATCAGTATAATCAACTTCCCGGGAAATCCGTTCCCATCCATGATTTTCTGGAGCTATTTTCGGTCGATTGTACAATATGTAGCTTTAAAGTCGATGAACAAATGAGGTTTGTGGAACTTTATATGTACAATTTTTTTAAAGGATCTAGCGCATTATTGCAAACTTTCTGATAATGAGGAGTTTCGTACTTTTCCTGAGAATCGTACCTCTCTACCGCGGGATGAAATTGTAGCAGCCACCAAGAGTATGAAATTCAATACAGCGCCAGGGATAGACTGTATTTCAGCCGAAATGCTCAAAGCTGATCCATCTTTGCCAGCCCAGATGATGCATCAGATTTTCAGCAATATATGGGAAACCGCAACTTTTCTGGTGAACTGGATGAAGAACATATTGGTCACAGTCCCTAAGAAAGGAGACCTAACTGAATGCGGTAACTAGCGTGGCATTATGTTGCTCTGTATTACTCTCAAAGTACTCAGTAAGGTAATCCTCAACCGGATCCAGGAGAAGATCAGCGCTACTCCCTGGCGGCAGCCAGCTGGATTCCGTGCTGGCCGATCGTGTGTAGACTATATCACAACGCTCCGCATTATATTGGAGCAGATCAACGAATTTCAGGACTCTCTTTTGCTGGTGTTCGTTGACTTCGAAAAGGCGTTCAACCAACTCAGCCACGAAAACATCTGGGGCGCACTTAGGCGTAGAGGAGTTCCAGATAAGCAAGTCCATCTCATCGAGGCTTAGTACGAGGCGTCCTCGTGCAAGGTTTTGCACGACGGCGTCTTGTCCGACCCCATAGGGGTTACTGCTGGCATGAGACAAGGCTGCATTTTATCACCACTTCTGTTTCTCATCCTTTTGGATGAGATATTAGTTGGAGCAATTGACAGTAGACCAAATCGAGGACTGCCTTGGAATCCTTTAACGATGGAGCAACTAAACGACCCTGACCTAGCCGCACAACGCCGAAACGATATGCAGAGCAAGTTAGATGACCTTTCCGAGAGCTTCTAGGCAGCAGGTCTCACAGTCAATGTAGCAAAAACTAAGCCGATAGTAGTGAACACTGACAATTCCACCAACTCCACAGTAGCGGGACAACAAGTTGAGCAGGTAGACGCCTTTCAATATCTTGGTAGTCAGACATCGCCCGATGGTGGTACCAAGACTGATATAGCCACACGAATCCGGAAGGCCAGGGGTGCCTTTGCAGGTCTGCGAAACATTTGGCGCTCAAACCAGATCACTCTTCGTACGAAATCTCGAATCTTTAATTCAAACATTAAATCCGTACTGCTGCATGCCTGCGAAACGTGGTGCGTCTCAGCGGAGACAACGCAAAAACTGCAGGTATTTATTAACCGGTGCCTGTGATATATCATTCGTGCCTGGAGGCCTGACAACTGGATATCCAATGAGGAACTCCATCGTCGGTTTCATCAACGGCCGACAGCCACAGGTGGACGTGGATCGGACATACCTTGAGGAAAGGAGCGAACGAGGTCTGCAGAGAAGCACTCGACTGAAATCCACAAGGACAGCGTAGAAGAGACAGACCCAGAGGCTCATAGCGACGCAGGATATCCAACGACATCCGGGCTGTAGAAGAGAACCTGTCCAGGCCTGCCGGACAGGCGGACATGAAGTAAGTTTTAGTCCATAATTTTCCCTAGCTCTTAGCGGTAGATTGTATCGTAGACGCCCTTGAAATCTATGAATAGATGGTGCGTTGGGACGTGCTAATCACAACACTTTTTGAGGATCTGTCGCAGCACAAAGATTTGGGCCGTTTTCGATCGCCCGTCCACAAAACTGGATTGATAATTTCCAACGAATCTACGATAGGCGATAGACGACGAAATATGATCTGAGAAAGCATTTTATAGGCGGCATTGAGAATGATGATCGCTCGGTAGTTCTCACATTCTAACTTCTCCGCTTCGTGTATTTTGGGTACATGGAACGTCGTACCATAGCTGTTCCCGATTGACAGATTGCTTTCTACATACTCCCAGCGTTATACTCCGAACATGTCTGAAAGATCTGTCGGAGAATAAAAATCAGATCCATAGTAGCCCGAACCCCCATAAAGTCCGTTTGATACTGTCGTACTAATGCTCTTGCTATTGAAGTTAGACAACATAATAGTGCGGTAATAATAGCAATCAAGCCGATCACTCTCAGCTAGCATTTTTATATGTAGGTACATAAAAATTAAAAATCAGCATTACATACATATAGGTATTCTAATTCGTATTTGATCTGCAAAAACTGGCATACCCGTCCTATTTTAGAGGCAATATACGTGATGAGGAATAAATATACGCGTTTCATATATAAGTAATTATATACGATAATTTCCGATTAAGCCCGACTTGCTCCGTTCTGTTACTGTTATACAATTCTGTGCTGAATATCGCAATTATGTCAGCTATTATCATTATATACGACCAGCTTGGGCGCACTTTATTAAGCTTTAATTATAATTCCGAATTTGTTATTTACGATAATTTTCGAATATTCATGTACGATTTGGTGCTAACTGGGCCGTTTTATAGATGGCACAAACTATACCATCCATCTGTTTCTTCAGAAGTTTTTTCACCTCCCAGATTCTGGCAAATTATAAAGTACGTTGCTAATGGTTCCTTTCCATACTTGCGGAGTTCCACCGGGAGCCGATCACTTCCAGCATTTCTATCAATCCTTAGCTGTTCGATTTCTCGTCGCGGTTCCTCTAAATCAGGAACCGTTACTGTCGTTTATGGGTACTCCCAGATTACTTTCCGTTCCACCTCATATCGTTGTATGGTCATTGTGATGTTCATCAAAGAACTGCTTTTGTCTGTTTACACTTCGTGTCCATGCGTTTTCGAACTTGGAAGCACCTTACTCTACAGAGGAAAATACAGCCTCATCCATGTTTAACAGAGAAGGACGATAATGAAAGCAATGAAATAAATGAAATAAAGGTTTGAATTGTTATTATCCTTAAAGTATAACAAGACGGGAAGAAAATTGGTAGCACACTGCTTAGAAGCACAGTTCGTTGTATTTTTTAATCTAATCTGGATCTCCAGATTTGAACCGCATCCTAATTCTAGCCGATTAAACCGATGAGGCTCGAACTTAAAGGACCCTCATAATTTTGAGCACGCATGTTTGCTACTAGGTTATGATCCAAGTCAATGTCCTCACACATGTAGGGAGCATATTGGTTGGTTAGGTTAGGTGATCTCTAAGTGGCCTTACAGTTATCTGCGGGTAAAGAAAATGCTTCTGATTACGGAGCTTCGGCAAGTTGCGAAGTTGATGGCCGTTATCGTTCGCGGTCCATGTGCAGATTATGGGTCCCTAGCTCCGATCTATACATCGTATTTCTACCCACGTGGGCGTATTCCCGATGACGATCTTGATGTCCCATGGCAAACAGCTGTCGCATGTAGCCTTCAATGGCACGCAGAATGCTTCCTCCTTCTCTTCAAGACTATCTTCATAGTGGGATATTAATTATGAAGATACAATTAAAGAAACGGCCACGCTGGTAAGTCTCATAAAGGAGCTGTCAGGTTGGATGTTGGACCACGGTAACATGTATCTTAATTCAGTCACCGCTTCTAACCTGGACTGTAGACTATGATGAGGAACGATGTTCCACCTTTCAGTAAAATTGTCATCAAGAGCCGTCGCTGACATTAGATTAGACGCTCAAGGAATACAATACAGCGTTCGCTTGAGTACTCTCTTCGCTTTCAGCATACGGTATTGGTTTCCATAGGCGTTAACCACCCGATATTCAAGAAGGTTGTTCGTATCCCGGTTGGTACCACAAGGAGATAGAGATAGGAGTTACTGGATAAGAAACCGAGAACCACTACCGGATTTGTTTTATGCCTATAGGAACATGAAGCACCGGCAGTACGCATTACCCAACCGTTTGCTAGCTAGTATTTCATAGGACAACTGATTTCGCTGGTTTTAGAAGTGTTAAATTTCACTCAGTGATCTTCAGTTTTAGCGCTATTCGGATAAATCTTGTTGTTTACCGTCGTCAAAATATTGAAATTGCTGGTAACGAAATGATATATGCGGAAAGTTTCATTTTTTTACATTAATTGGAAGAAAGTGCTAAGTTATAATTGACTGTTTAGAGCGTTATGGTGTCGATGTTTCAAAAATGGTGATTATGGCGTTGAAGCTCCGCCGGTCTAGAGTTCGCCTAAAAACGTACGTTCGGCGTACAAAAACTGGTAGTATTTTTCGATGAAGATCCGGTTCAATCTCAAGAACTTGGATCTCTATAATAAGTTATATGAGAGATATGAATTTTGGTCCTTAGAAAAACGGACCGAATTAATTTGTACCCAGTCCCAATATCCAGAGCCGTAGCGTGACATTGTGGCGCCTTTGGCGGAAACCCAATTTGGCGCCTCCTCATTTTTCAAATCAATGCTTGTTCCAGGTTTATTACTTTTTCGTATTCGCAAAGGAAAGCAAAGTCATGGGTATAAACGTCTTGTTGAGAACGTGACCCTTCTTTAGCAACAGACTTCGCAGTCGGTTATTAGAGTACAGGACAATTACGGGGCTAGTGCAACGATCCTACTGACTCTGTAGCAGCAGCTCCCAGCCGAGATTCGAGCTTACGACGACTGGCTTGTTAGGTCAGTTAGGACGGTTTCGTGATGCACTTATATGCACTTAACGATGAAAAAAAAATTACAAAAATAATTCAATGAAACAAATTTGTTTTAAACCCTGCGTTTATTAAGCCTTCTATAAAAATGTTTCGACGCCCTGCTAGGTGGCTTTACAGCTGTTCACCGGGATCTTCGCTATGACAGATTCAACTCTTTCGTGGCTTTGGCGATCAGGTCCTTCTCCGTTTTGGCTACAAAGTTATTGAAATAAATGCCCCGTTTGAGCTTCGTCCTAAAATTTACTATTGATCGTAGTTGGGGGACGTCTGGAGAGTTGGTGATCGTCGGTACAACCTTTATCTTCATCTGCTCTAGTGATCTTTTGACTTGATGGGCCAAGGCCAGGTCTGGCCAAAAGACCACATTCTTTGCGCGATACTTTTTATTGAAGGCGGTAATTTCCGGTAGGTACTTCATGGATCTTTGTATCTCCTCGTTTACCGTAAACCCTAAACGAAATAACAGTGGCTTGAGCATTCTTTTCTCTCTGATCGTCAGCCACAGAACTTAGGAACTTACGTTTTTGGTGGGGGACGTAAAGCTCTCGGTTCTTTGCCAGACGTTGCGTCCAGCGACAAATAGTTTTCGTCGCCATAGTGCTTCACCGGAAAGATGTTTTTCACCAGCAGATTCAGCCGTTCTCTGGGCGATTACCTGCCACTCATACTCAAATGAAGCTTCCGCATAAAAACGTCCATTTTACCCAAGAACTTCTTCACCGTTTAGCCGGTTTCTTTGACCTCCCGGCCCAAGACGCGGAACGATGAGACCTTATTGCTCTCGGTCTTCATCTTTAGCTTGTGCTGCACGGCCGCGCAGCACTGTCGGGCGGCCAGAACCAGGCTTTCGTACAGCCTTTTCACCTTTCTCGCAAGAAAAGATGTTGCAAATGTGCAAGTGCTCTATTCGGCGGATACGAAGTGCTTCATCATGCCTAACTTCTTCGCTACGGGTGGAGCTGGAAGTACGAACAAAACATCGAACGTAGTTATTTGACAGTTTTCACTATGGCTGCTGCATGCAAATCCAGTGATAACGCAGGCCGTTTTTGGCAGGCCCTTTTTGGCGCCCCTAAGAGCTTGCGCCCTTGGCGGGTGCCAATCTGGCCAACCGTACGCTACGGCGCTGCCAATAGCAGAGTTAAACAATACATTTTACCTATTTCCTCGTATATTCTGTAATTCCGCTAAGAGGCTCAAAACTGATTTATAATTTTTATGACAAGAATTTTTTTATAACGGTAGTTTTTTAACAATTTTCGGAGGGAACGGTAGAAAAAAGTAATGAAACACAGACCCGAAAGGATCTAACGATTTAGATCAGGCGTCAAGGAGAATGTGCGGAAGATAAGGAGGTAAGAGAGATTGAAGCAACGCTTAAGAAGTTTTGTACCACAATCTTTTATCCAAGCCGGGGGATGCATGGATCGAACCAAGCTATAATCGGAGCATTACAACCGGAAGAATAATGCTGGCGCAATTATCAAGTTTTATAAAATCACTAATAGGTTTAGGGAAGTAAAGACCCAGTAAACTAAATCAGAAATAATTATTCTTTAAATCCTCTTTGCATACAATTATTAAACCACTGGATTCTGTCCAATTTCAGCGTCTATGTTCCAGCTGTGCTCGCATGCTGCGAAGGTGGTTTCGGTTATCCTCTCGAACGCATAGGAAAACATCTCGACTGCCAATCGATCATCCACCGAGACGCGGAATTTGCGTGTCGCGCTCACTCGTCGTCGCCATGTAGCCGGTTGTTTGTAGAAAATATCGAGAAATACAGAAGTAGAGCGAAAATCTAAGCAAATATTGATCCACGAAATTGATACCATTCGACCATTATTAAGACGTCATAATGGAGAGCACCCGCGGGCCCGCAGACCGAACACTTCCGAGCAGGAATTCCGAAGCGTCAAAACAGAAGGAGGACCCGCATCCGTTCGGTTCGAAATAACAGACCTCACCGTTCGCCGGGCGGCTAATTTCTCTTCCACTCCACCCCGAATCGTGCTGCGGTAAAATCAAACATCTGATCGCTGAACCCGAAGGCAACCAGTGGAAGGCAACCAGAACTTTGATCCAATTTACTATATTTCATTTTGCTACGGTGATGATGGTAGTGGCTACAAATCAGCTTCTTTACGGATTTCTGCGAGATATCTGAATCGACAGAATCGAAAGTTTGCAGGCGCGAGCAAAAAAAAAAAGAATCAGTAACGAGCCTGATTGACGGGAAAGTCATTTTTTATATCTACAACCTACCAACAACTCTCATTCGAAGTGGAAGGTGGACAGGCGCTAAGCAACCGTCTATCCGATGACGGGCAGGCCCTCCGACGGAGCGCGAAAGACGAGATATCTGTATCATTGGAGGCTCGTTGAAAAGTGCTTATGTAATGTGGATCAACGAAGGAAGTGCAGGAGGCATGGAGGGCAGAACAGTGCGATGACAGGTTTCGTTTTTTGGAGCTCACAATCGAAAATGTGTGGGAAAAAGCGAATCACGATATATTAATTTGATGCCCAGTTGGGCAGCTTTGTGAGAATGGGCAGTGTTTAACAAGCTAACTAGTTCGGCGGCAATCAGGAATTAGTCGATGATTGAATAGGCGCTTTCGGAGGAGGTGTGATCAATTTTGTGTAGACCGCCGTCGCCTGGTGATGATTCACTTGTGCGAGATAATCAGGCGCTAGTTATACCTAGGCTTTCGGTAATTGCTTGTTGGACGAACACTGATTAGAGGGTTGTGTTTTGAGCGTGAGAGGAAATATCGTGACTTGTTGCTGGTTGTACCAAGCAGGTACAGTGAGTAATGATGGTGAACTACTTTTAACAAGCAGCTACAGTTGCGAGCCAGTTTTTTCGCCATGACATTGATTCAAGGTAAAAAAAAACTTTATTGAAAAATTTGCAAATCCAATGTTTACCATCAATTTCGTGCGGTATATCAATTCAAATAATTCAACTCGGCGTACCTATCTGTTATTCGTACCCGGAGGCACCTCATCTCAGACCCGTCAACGCTGTGTGGCCTCTGGTATCAAGTGTTTTTCTATAGCACAAACGCCGAACCGTTGCAAAAAAGAGCCACCAACATCTTCACTGTTTGCCAGGAGATTTTGTTTACAAAAATGCTGCTGTCCGTTTGCCCCACCTTCGCTCCACCTGCAGCTCACGTTTTCTGCGTACCACAAATCCAATCAATCGTCTCAATATCCCATTACCAGCAACTATCGTTCGAAAAAAACCTATTGAAATGTCCCTTTCTACAAATGACAGCCGACGCAGAACTATATGAAAGTACACACACATTGCATACACACATACTCGTGACACACCACCCGCCCACCTCCCCGCGGAATTCAACAGCCGGCGGCTCACTAGAAGAGGGCCGCTTTGAAACCATTAATCTTGGCGCTCCGCGGCCATTTGAACGCTGCAAATAAATCACTTGCTTACACACGGCAGTTTCTGCCTCGACCGCTCCGACCAATTGGCGATTATTTCACCCAAAGATCAATAAATAAATCAACCATCCATCATATAGCTCTGAGCTAAAGTAAACTAATCAAATCTCAATTCAAACTGAAACGATTGAAATTACCTTTATTATCTAGTCAGTCAACTTTTTCCAGCTCTCCGCACTGATATCCTACAGTACTGATGGAAAGCTTCTCCGCTGACTGTACAATATCTCGTCCACCATTGCACAGTTATAAAGTCATCGTTCACATAAATGAATTAATTACAGATACAAATAGTCGGAGAAAACACTTGACAGATGGGACGAATCTAGGGCCTCAATGAAACGGATAAAAGATCGCACGGTTTTGCTTGCTATTTTGACCGAAGCAGCACGACCGTCGTAGTAGGTAAGGTAAACCCAAGGTAAGGTATATTAACTTGCCACGTAACAAGGGTCCGTGCTTTATGTTTGGTGCATGTCGAATTATTTTGATTGATTTATAGCAACCCATTGAGAGGATATGAATTGCTTTTCATTAGTTCCCCGAGAGAAACGGTTACGTGCAAGCTTTCAGCACTAGTGCTACGATAATCCACAAAGAATTACTCGCAGTCTAGCTTCAAACGTGCATCCACTAGTTTGGGCAGAAGATCTATTTTCAGCCTATTAAGCGGGAGCCTGGACAATATTCATGAATTATTTTGAAAGAGAATTCATTCGAGACAAGCTTTTCATACTAATTGATTTGATAGCTTTTATAAAATACTAACTGAGTGCCCGATCTTACTCGGGGCGCCTTTGTCTCACAGTCACTTTTACATCAGTTATTGTAACCGAAATGCTTATAATGCAAAAATATAACGCTTGCTCCTCTTTTGGACGTCAGCTCCCTCTCTTTTGTCTAGCCGGCCACTTACATATCTGTTTTCTGTACGGAAATCCCTATAAAACTCTATACAGAAAGAGAAACAAAGACAATTATCCTATTTGCACCTTCTAGCAATGGCCACCCCACCCAGGAACTATTAGTTTCATCACCAGAAGCACTGCCCATAAAAGCATAACTGTCCCATATGGAAAAACATGAAATGTGGGAAAATGAGATTGAAAGTGACTGATTTATATGTTGTGCGTCATTATACAAGAATTATTTTACTTTATTCGAAGAAAACATCACGTTACACTAGTAATGGAACTATCCACATAAATTTTGTTGTGAAATTAAACACCAATGCAATCTTTTTCAAAATTTCGAAGATGGGACAGTTATGCTTTTATTTACAAGTGCGAGTTGCTAAATAAAAGCATGTATGTCCCATATTTTTTCAAATTTTTTTCAGTACATAGTGGAAGATAGTTCCTACGCCAAAGTATGCGCTACAGGAACGTTTCTATAATATTCCAGGATTTTAAAATCGTGATCATAGAAGACAGGAAAGCCATCGCGGCCTTGGGCATAGAGTCGTCAGTGTTTTTCGAACTTTCGTGTTTGAGCTTCGAACTTCAAGTACGCGGTGCTGTTGAGAATACAACACAAGTTATTGTTTTGAAAATTTTTTAATAGAAATACAAAATCAGTATAAAGGGCTCCGTGGAATCAAAACGGAGAAAAAAGTTGCTCTATTAAATACTCTTCTCGCTGTCACCGCCGAAGAAAATTTTGCCTGTTAAAGCTTTGCCAATTAAGGCATATCGTGGTCGAACATTGAAATAAACTTCTAAACAAATATTACTGTCATATTTCTTTTTTTGTTAAGTTGTTATCGTACTCGATAGAGGCGGAAATCAAAAGAATATTATTTTATCAAAGCTATAATGCTTTATGGTTGCCTCAACTGGCAAAAAAATGTTAATAATGGACAATATCATAATGGGACAGTTATGCTTTTATTTTTCGTATGGGACTGTTCAGGGTTGATATTTTTTGGAAATTTTTTCAAACAAAGTCCGTCTAAATTACAGTTTTTAGGTGAATTAGGATATAAATAAGCTACTTTCGTGTTTTTCTCAAAATCGACAAAAATCCATATGGGACAGTTATGCTTTTATGGGCAGAGCAAGTATGCACAAATTATTGACCGAGCCCACTCTGGAACATGCCACAAAAAGTTGACCATGGGAAAAACATGGTGTTCTCAGATCAACTCCACACTGTTTGAATGATTGCCCCTGTGACTCAAATAGAGTCGGCCAGCAACACTTAACACTAATGGTCGAACACTTTTTATACGGGTCACTTTGATTCAGCGCATAATTACACTTGACAAATCTACAGCTGCGAGCATTGCCGTTTAGTGTTTCGTATTTTGATTTTTTCGGTTGTACGGATAAATAGTTATAGTCATGTGGGGCGTTACTCCCTCTTCTTGTCAGCAACCTCCTGTCATCAGCTCCTTCTTTTGTCCCACCGCCACTTAAGGAAGAACCGTCCAAACATTTCGGAGTCTTCCGCCTGTTACTCCCTCCTCTTTTGTCAACCCCTTCAATTCTGATTCCCTTATATCAAGGAACATATATGAAAGTTTGATAAAGAATTGTCAAGGCGTTTCGGAGTTATCGTCTCCCCTCCTATTAGTCCCACCCCCCTTTGTCAACCCCCGGTGCTGATTCCCTGGTGTCAAGGAACATGTGTGCCAAGTTTGATAAAGAACGGTCAAGGCGTTTCGGAGTTATGGCCTCCCCCTATTAGGTACCCTCTCTCCTGTCAGGGAACCTCCCCCCTCGGTTT
The DNA here is from genome assembly GCF_943734655.1 of Sabethes cyaneus. Classification (NCBI taxonomy): domain Eukaryota; kingdom Metazoa; phylum Arthropoda; class Insecta; order Diptera; family Culicidae; genus Sabethes; species Sabethes cyaneus. Next base: position 85,276,959 of record NC_071354.1, read on the forward strand.
TGTTAACCTTCCAGTGCTGATTCTCTTATGTCATGGAACATGTGTGCCAAGTTTGATGAATAACCATCCAGGCATTTCGGAATAATGGCCTCCCCCTGTTACAAGCCCCCCCCTTTTAAGGACCCTGCTCTCCTAACAGGGAACCTCCCTCCTTCGTTTTTGTTAACCTTTCAATGCTGATTCTCTTATGCCAAGGAACAATTGTGCCATGTTTGACGAATAACCGTCAAGGCATTTCGGAGTTATGGCCTCCCCCCTTTGTCAGCTCCCCAGTGCTGATTCTCTTATATCAAGGAACATGTGTGCCAAGTTTGGTGAAGATCGGTCAATGCGTTCTGGAGTTATTGTGGAACAAACAAACATACTCACGCTCACTTTTATATATATAGTGTATTTTGGTATTAATGAAACACTTTTAAATTTCAGTTATAGACATGAAAAATGATGATCTTGTGGCGACTATTTTAATCCTGCGATTCTATTTTCTGCCCATGAGTATTCTATTTACAACAAGCCACGCGCCCATATGATGCAAACCATAACAATTATACAGCTAATACAGCACTTATAACTGAATCGTTTGTTTGAGAAACCTCAAAATTTGGGATATATAATATCCATGTTTCCGATAATCAACTAGAGCGGCGCTGCGATGAGTACAAAATTATCATTCAATGTTTACGTGCGATGTTGTAAGCAGTATATGCAACCCATATCAATTGTGCAAAAATGTCTTTGGAATCGGAAAATTACGAGTTGAATACAATCAAAAAGAGGAAACAGTGTTCCTTAGCCAGATAAAATAAAACGGATAGCCGTCATTGTATAACATTTCCCCGAATACCATTTTGCGGAACACCAATTCTCGGTTGACCAAAACGCGGAGTATATAATTTCGCGGAATACCATTTCGCGATAAACCTTACGCGGGATGTGCCATTTCACAACCTTTTTGTGTAAAGGTCCTTTTCGCAGGGGTGATCCTCTCCTTACTCGCTGTCGCTCGTTCGGACCCAACTGAAGGAAAGTGATAGAGGTCAGTAGACCTAGGAAAATAAATAAACCTAGAAAGGGATGCATTCTGTGCGAGGCTGCCCCCTCCGCCTAATTCACCATAGAAAAAATTCTACCTCCGAAATCCTTCACATGCCAAAGTTGGTGCCATGATCAATTCTTGAAATATAAAGAAATTTATATTTCATTTGTACGAGAGCCCCCCCCCCCCCGCTCTTAAAGGAGAAGGCGTCATAATTCAGTGTAGAAAAAAATCTTGAATCCTAAAAGCCCCCCTAACAATTTGGGTTTTATTACACTCTTATAATGGCACTTAAGACCAAAATTGGTCTTGAAGACCACCATAAGAGTACAATAAAACTAACATTGTTGCTTGGGACATGCCAAATTTGGTTCCGTTTTCTTGATTACTTCTCTAGTTACGCAAAAATTTGAGTTTCATTTGTATGGAGGGGTCTCTAACCATCATAAGAACCTTGCTCGGGCCCAAAAATCCCTGCATACAAATTTTCACGCCGATTCGATTCTATAAGGAACATACAGACAGACAGAAATCCATTTTTATATATAAAATACACCATATACATATACACTGACGATGTGAAGCTTTTTTATCCAGTTAAGAAAAGAGAGATGTGCTTGAAGCTCCATAGGGATTTTTGGCACTTTTGTTGTACATAGATGTAAATTACAAATCAATCACGAAAAATGTTCTGCAATACCGTTTAAACGTTGTTCGAGCCCAATTGTATTCGACTATGCTTTAGCTGGAATAGGATCGAAGCAACTGGCCCTGCAATTGTCCTGCACTCTAACAGCTGGTTGTGAAGTCTGTCTTATAAAAACAAGTCAAGTTTCGATAACGGAATATAGCGCCTAGGCTTTGCTTTAGCTGGAAATGTCTTAAAGAGAATGAGTAAGCTTATGAACTTAGGAGTTAATCTAAATGCAGGCCTGACACACATTAACCACGTTAGTACGTTGGTTTCCGAGTCTCTTGCAGTTTTTGCTGTGGTAGCAGATTTGCAACAGAACTAGGTGATCCCTATACAATTAAATCTATCAATGTAAGTCTGGTATGGTCAAAACTAGAATTTGCAAGTGTTGTGTGGAGGCCAAATGTACGCTATACAGGGTGTTAGGTAGTTTAGTGCAGATATTTCAGGGGGTGATAGAGGACCATATTTGACGAAAAAACTACTTCTACGTATATGATCAAATCTCAATTGTTACAGAGTTATAAAACATTTTTAGTTTTCGGTTCTGTTTACCTATTAGCTCTGGTACAAAAACTATGCTAGCTAGCATCGGTTACTCTCATTCGAAAGCTGAGAAAATTTTGTATTGAAAATTGCTCTTAAACCTCCTGCTTCATGAGATTTAGTAACTTTTTAGAAGCAAAAAGCTAGGAAATAAGTGTTTCTTAGGGCGTCTTTATCGAAATTTCTCTAAAAATTTGCGAAAAAAGTGATTGCTGTTATTCACCAATTTAAAGCTCTGTTACCGTTCTCAAATTCGTTCCTTGATGTAAAACGCCTATCTCTTTTGGTTTCATTGCAATTTCATTTTAAACGTATCGTAATAGGTGTTGAATTAGTATCTGAAAACTGCAAAAATCCATACATCACGCATAGCTTACTAGATTACCGCGTGCGATGAACACAGTCTGACACGTATGAAAAACAATAACAATATTTTTCATAAATTGAGGGTTCGCCTCCACTTTTGCTAGCATAATCTTATAAAACTCATGCCGCTTAGATTTATTCGCTGGCAGCAGCCCTTGAGCCTGTAGCGTGGAAAGGATGCATTTTTACCAGGTTCAGCATGTTCCACTGCTCCATGGTGACAAGCGACTGTGCCGCAATTTGCCTTGTGCTTGTCTTGAAATCATTTCCCACGCAGAGCCGGCGTTACAGCGCGCGAGGCCCTTTGCAGATTAAGCAGCGAGGCTTTTTTTGTATGCCAGAAGGGAATTGGCTTAAAACGCCACTGTAACAGTCTTAAATATCATTTTTTGGGAAGTTGGGTTAGATAGTTGTAATCCTGTGCCACAATTCGGTCCTACATGGCTAATCAAATCAATGACTATTTGGGATTTGGGTTTTATATTCGGTATGGAGTGAGAAGGAAACTTTTGAAGAAGATATGCCTAGATAAAGCAAGAGCCCCGCAATTGCAGAGCAGATGCGCAGAACTCTCAAGTTCAGAGTTACAAAAGCGACAGATGTCGACATCATCCAATATGCTTTAGATAATAAAGAGCGGGACTGTGTCCAGTTAGAATTCCCATGATTGTGCGTAGTTCACTGTTTAACTGTTTAGTCTACAATCCTGTTTTTGATTCCAACCAGATGCTTTCTTAACAGCATAATCTAGGTGGGCAGCCCAGTTCAGTCTTCATATACAATTATTCCGAGGAGTTTGACTACATTATTGAAGCTCAGCCTGACAGCTCAACCTCAGCTTTGACAATATATGCCATGAGCAACTTACAACTTCCTCACTTTTTTTTATTTATTACCGTCGCATCAGCTCCAGGCCGTGGTTTCCTCTGCTGTACGAAGAAGTCATCTCCATTCCACTCGGTCCATGGCCGCAATTCGCCAGCCACGTAGTCTGTGTAGGCTCCGCAGATCGCCTTCCACTTGATCGATCCATCTTGCTCGCTGGGCGCCCCGCCGTTCCCGTTCCAGTCGGATCGTTATTGAGAACTTTTTTAACCGGGCTGTCGTCCGACATTCTCACGACGTGCCCAGCACATCGCAGGCGACCAATTTTTACGGTGTGAGCGATGGGTGGTTCCCTAAGCAGCTGATGCAATTCATGGTTCTTTCGCCTCCTCCACGTTCCGTCTTCCATCTGCACTCCGCCCAAGATGGTGCGCAACACCTTGCGTTCGAAAACACTAGGGGCGCGTTGGTCCTCCACGAACATAGTCCATGTCCCATAGTTAAAGGACTACTGGTCTAATCAGCGTCTTGTAGATTGTTAAGGGGCCATCCAGATACCACGTGGACAGAAAAATACCAATTTTCAACCCCCCCGTCCCCCTCCGTGGACAAGCGTGGACGTTGGCTCAACCCCCACCCCCCTTCCCTGTTTGTCCACGTGGACATTTTTTTTCTTATGTCAAATTTAACAAAACACGAATGCATTGTGCTAAATTTTGTTTGCAACTTGATTTATGCAGTATTTATTGAAAAAGCTTACGTGAAAGTAAACTCCAGTCTAAAGGCCCCAACACAATGCTTACGGATTTTCAGTCGTTGCGGAAATTTGAGTTTTTCCATGGATTTCCCGTCAATTTTCCGCAACGTATTAAAATCCGTATGCAAGGTGTTAGAACCTTAATTCTCGTGATCTTGTCTAGTGCAAATTATTATCGACTGCAAGAAAGTCCGTTTCAGTTTGACTTTCGCTTGACGATTCATCTGTGTCCAGAGTATGTTTGTCTAACCAAATCACCTCAGCTTGGCCGGCTACTTCAACACAACACAAGACCTTTCCGATGCGATGTGATTCATAAAATTTTCTGGAGGTGAATCGTTTTGGAAATACGTTGCCCATACAAATTTGCCCATTTTGCCCATGAGGCAAAATACAATCCACATTTGGTACAAGCGCGACTTAAATGATAAATGAGTCACGTGACTGGTGAATATTCCTGGATTTTTCCGTTACCTTTATCATTTTCATGAGGATGCAAGGATTGTAAAACAATAATAATATCTTTATTACTGCATTACATCAAATGTTAGGCTCGGCAATCAACATGTGTACTAACACAGGCTTAATCTTTTCGATAAGATTTATGCCACATATGTGCCCTCGTAATGCTCGGTTCATGTGTTTAGGTCAACATATGCCTCAGAAGATAAAACTTTATTTGAGCTCAAAAACAATCACTGATCAATGGTTTATGCTAATACATATGTAGAATTAATTCAACATTGCTGTTTCTAATTTCTATTTTTTGTAGGAGAAAAAACTCGTCCACGTGGACATTTTCCATACCCCCACCCCTCCTTCCGTGGACAAGCGTGGACATTTTCGGTGACCGGACGAGAGCCATAAATACGCTAGCCATACGGACGGTTGCCATACGTACGAATGCCATATAGACGAATGCCATAATGTATGTTTGCCATAATGGACGGGAGCCATACAGACGGATGCCATAATGTATGTTTGCCATAATGGACGGAAGCCATAATGTACGTTTGCCATAATCCATATATTCAACGTTTCGTAGACCATTCAGGGCGAGCCGGCCGCAGGCAACGGCGAGTGTTCGCCGGTGACCCGCCGTCGGAAGCGCCGGCCAATTCGTTTTCCTAGGTTTACCGTCCTCTAGTTAGTTTTCTCTAGTCCTCGCATCGAGATACCCTTTATTAAATGAAAAGCGGCAAAGCCGCTTTTTAAATCTGAATCCGTTAGGCTTCTTGCGACTTGGTCGCGCTGATCCTTTAACCTTTCGTTACTCGCGCCAAGTTTTGTAACACGGATACTAGCGCGTTGTATTTTGTACAATACTCTTTATCTCGGAATCCTGGCTATATAGAAAGCTACTGTCTTCAGCAAAATTAATCAGTAGGTTAAGACCTTCGTTTGGGAGATTTATAATTTTATAAGTTTGTCACCAGGCGGCGCCAAAACCTGCTGCAAATTGTACATCTTACAATTGCGGCCATATACAAGTTGCTGCATTCGAAAAGATCCTTTTATCGTTCCTAAATGATGTAGCATTCTATTGATTAATTTTTTTAGCAGTTATCATGTTTGCTTAGATATTTTTCACATAAAACATCTTATAACATAAAGTATGATAACATTTCTGCTGTAGGCAGAAAACAGGGCATCTGTGATTAGAAAGTAGGGCTGATGTGGTGTTTTGATTTAGTTGGATAGGATGTTTACAAAGTTTTTTGCACAGTGATGACACATAGTGTGAAAACTGGATACTTCCGTTCATCAGCTTAGCATTTTTTGGTCCACTAAAACATTGTCTGAAAACAGGATACAAATAAACAGATTTCGTAGATAGAACACATTCAGAAAACAAGGCTATACACTAGCGCCGTGAAGTCACGAAACTATGAACTTTTGCACACCTGCGGAATGACCATCAACTGCTGAATAACTTTGCTGTATACAGAAACCATTTTCCCTTAGGAAGAAATAAGAGAAAATTCCAGTAGGGACCAAGTGCGGTACCCCTCACACGCCGCTTGAATCGTTTCTGCGATTTCGGTTTATGCTCATCTATTTTGCTGAACAGTTTAAAGCAGAAATGTATAGAATAATTATGTCATTTTGTTCATAATAAGTTAATTGAAGCATACATTTTGGTTTGACATCGATCTGTTAGTTTAAAACAAAATGACATCCAAAAATCTACAAGTGTTGTACAAAATACAACAGCGCGAGTAAGGGAAGGTTAAGCTTTGAACTGGTCGAAATGTAGTTCTGGGTCTCCATACCAAAAATATGAATTATGGCAAACGTACATTATGGCTCCCGTGCATTATGGCAAACATACATTATGGCATTCGTCTGTATGGCTTCCGTCTATTATGGCAAACATACATTATGGCATTCGTCTGTATGGCAATCGTACGTATGGCAACCGTCCGTATGGCAAACGTATATATGGCTGATGGGGTGTCGTCGAATTTTGTTCGATCGCAGCGTCCTACGGAGTCCAAAGTAGGCACGATTTCCTGCCATAATGCGTCTTTGTATTTCTCTGCTGGTGTCGTTGTCTGCGGTAACCAGTGAGCCCAGATACACGAACTCTTCTACCACCTCGATTTCATCACCGTCTAAATGAATCCGGGGAGGGAGGTCAGTATTCACTTCTCTAGAACCTCTTCTTTTAATGTATTTTATTTTCGATACATTAATGACAAGTCCAATCCGTTTGGCTTCAGCTTTCAGTCCGATGTACGTTTCCGCCATCCTTTCAAAGGTACGTGTAATGATGTCAACGTCATCAGCGAAACCAAGAAGCTGGACGGACTTCGTGAATAACGTGCCACTCGTGTCTATCCCCGCTCTTCTTATCACACCCTCCAAGGCGATGTTGAACAGCAAACCTGAAAGCCCATCACCTTGCCGTAACCCTCTTCGAGATTCAAAGGGACTCGAGACTGCCCCTGATACTCGAAAAATACACATTACTCGATCCATAATCTGCCATAGCTGATCTGTTACAACTCTCTAGCGCCCCAAATAGAACGTTTAGTCGGAATTATGAAGCAAATTTCCTATATATCTTCTACAATGCAGACGTTGAGAATTCGCGCGCATTTGATACGTTTTCAAAACGTTTGCGTTCGTCAAATCAAAACCACAAATGCATAGGGAGCAAATTTAAAATGAACTCACCTCAACGTGGTGTTATTCATGTAACGGGGTTTCACGGTAATGCCTTGAGCCAATATACAGCAGTGATGCCCTAAGCGATGCGTAAGACGAATCGCAACGTTCTAGTTCTGGATGCCTTGCACACAATGTAAGAAGTATGCCGTTCAAACGATAATTGACTGTCCAAAATAACGCCGAGATCCTTCACCAGGTCGACATGTTGGATTTCGGTACCACGGAGCTTGTAGCTAGAAATGACAAGTTCTCGAATACAGGCGAAAAAAATATTGGAGCATTTTTCAAGACCGATGAGCATGCGGTTCAGGTTGCACCAATTCATAAACTTTCGTTGAAAATATTAGTACTATATTAGTACTCAGGGCATTTTCAAATCTCGAGTGTACGAGTTATTTTTCGATTGGCTGGTAGATCCGAATAATAAAAAAGAACACGTTCACTGTCATAAACCGAATCCACAACGGAATTATTTCGAAAGAAACGTGCCATTTGAGTATCCAGTCGTTCCATTTAACTCGAACCTAATACCCCTGAAACTTGCTGCTGGATGCCATTCCAAGCTATTGCATTGATCCGATTCATTCCGGTTGTCAATTGCCGGGCTAAGTAAAAACTGCATCCGTGCTAAGAGCGGAGCCTCCTCTCTGCTGGTGCAGTGTGCAGAACTCGATGATACAGCAACGAGGTCGACCACCCAAAGCGAAAGTTAATTGATTTCTGATTTGTTCGTTGTTTTTCGCACTCGTTATCGTTTCGCAGTGACGGGATTTGGCTTACTTTCATTTACCGCCATCAGTTTGGATGACACTCGAGGAGATGCCAATGATTATAATTTCATTCAGTTTATCGACGGTTCGGTTGTTTTCGCCATTTTTATATCCGATAGGACCAGTTGACAAGTGTAGCGTTTCAAACTGGGCTCTTAAATTTGAGGATAACGACTTCCACACGATAATACTTAAACTGAAGCATTTTCGTGGGGGCGTTGAATTTGCATTAAACAGCCCCAACGGAAGAGCTTTTGCGACAATAGCGCCAAAGGGTAGTGGAGTAGCTTAATCAAAATTTATGAGTGCTTTTTAAAGTGAAAAATGGTACACACTTTCAGCTGAACAAATACCAGCCGCCTACAGTCTACTGGTACCGGCATATGAAGCGAAGAATTCGAGAAGGTGCCAACGGAAAGGAAAAGAAAAATGGTCCGGATCCATAATATCGGTCCATTCAGCCGAACTCGAACCGAAGACTTCATTAATGAAAATTAATTTCCTACCGTCGCATAGCCGGATTGAGATCATCTCTATTGGACCGGCGGTCGGTTCCGAAAATTGGTTCACATTCCATCGACCGGCGGCATATACATAATACGGCTAGTGTCATTATCGTAAAAAATCGTCGCCCTATCGTCTCCTGAAAACCCCAACCGTTGCTGCTCTGCTCTGCTCTGCTCGTGTGGAATCAATCGTCGAAACGAATCTTCACCCGACCGTACCGGCAGGAGGTCGTCGCACGGATTGCAGTCGTCGCATACATATTATTTAGGGCAGATCGAATTGATTTTGCAGCCGGGTGGCTGCCGTAACCAAGCAACGGTAAGGTGCAGTTTCGGTAAATAAAGTGTTTGAATTACTAATATTTTGGAGATTCGGGTTGAGACCACCTGGGTTCGATGGTGCATCGTAAAGGGAAATTGTGAACATAATCGAGTCTTAATGGATTCAACCGCTGATTCGATGGCTTAGTAAACCTGTTTCGTGCGGTTTAAAGGGCCTTAAGTTAAACAGTGAAACCTTTGAATGAGTTACTCTGCTGCGCGTCATTTTTTATTCCCCCCATAACGAGTTTCCTGTATTCAAGCAGTATTTTTTTGACAACTGAAATTTGCTGAAAACAGAAATAAATTTGGTTAAAGTCAATTTAATTTAAGTTACATAACCATCTAGTCCTCTTTAAGTGTTTTATGAACAATCGCAATAAAATCAATTTTTAGTTTTATTTTAGTAATGCAAATTGCCAAAAAACAAAGAAACGAAGGAGGTGGAGAGGAGAATAGGGGAGGAACACGTAAGGAAGCATTGAATGATGTGCTAGCAGAATTTCACTCCTGTTCCTCGTATATCCTCAACACGCCGACTCGTAGTGAGTCGACAGACCGGAGAGCCGAAAAGTCATGGCCAATTGGATGGCCGCACAATCGCTCAAACAATCAAAAAAAATCTATAGCGTCGAGTATTAAAGTTACTCAAAAGTTGCTGAGTATCAATAAGAGAGACGCTTACCGGTCTTGTGACAGGACATTGCCCGGGTAAATATCATCTTCGGAATCTCGGTTTCGTACAAGATGATATTTAACCTCGGAACACTTGCTCTGCAATTGTAGGGCACGAATAGCACGCAGACTACAGTATCTCAAAAAGGGGAGGTATGGTTTACATCGCCGATCAGGGTAACAAGGTTCATAAACCAAGTCATCTCTGATTGGCACTTGTCTCGCTCCAGCTACCAGCCTATCACTTCCTCAATAAGTGATAGGTCAGCTTGAAGCGTACAGTAGAAAGAAATAAACGGGGTTTACCACAATAGAACAATTCTTGTTCTTGGTTCTTTTTGTATTGATTTTTTATAACCGTGGCTATCAGGACGCCGCCATAGGACTATCATCGTGGACACAACTTACTTACTTACTTACATACTTAGGTGTCCGTGTCCGCCGGTCCGGCAGAACAAAGGGATGAAATCAGAGATTACCCGCCATGGCTTTTGGCTGCGTCGCCATAAGCCTCTGGGTCTACCTCTTCGCCGCTGTCTTTGTGGATTCTTGTCGACTGTTTCTCTGCAGACCTCGTTTGCTCCTTTCCTCAAAGTTTGCCGATTCACTTCCACCTGGGGTTCAAAGGTACACGGGTACCAGCGAGCCACATGCCCTGGCGGGTGTTGTGGGTTCAAGTCCGGTTATAATCCTAGATTATAGCTTGGTTTCACCCGTGCACCTTCAAGCATTGGACAAAAGGTAGGAGTCATAACGACAACTTGTTAAGCATAGCTACCAATAACCCCCCCCCCTCACCTTCCCGCTCTTTCCCCTCCACTCCAAAAAATTTTCATTACTTTCCCCTACCGTCCTTCCATCAATTGTAGAACCACCGTTTCAAAAGAATATTACTATTAATCCCAAGCAACAATTTGAGTTTTATTGTGCTCTTATTGCGGTTTTCATGACCAATTTTGGTCATAAAAGCCATCATAAGAGTGTAATAAAACCCAAATTGCTACTTGGGATGCCTGACCGCATCTCACTGTCAAAGGCTAAAAACACGAATTTGGTCCACTTCCACCTACGTTCTCGAATTTCTGTGGCTGTCGGCCGTTGATGACACCGACGATGGAGTCCCTCATTGGATATCCAGTTGTCAGGCCTCCAGGCACGAATGATATGTCGCAAGCACCGGTTAATAAATACCTATAGTTTTTGCGTTGTCTCCGCTGAGACGCACCACGTTTCGCAAGCATACAGCAGTACGGATTTAACGTTTGAATTAAAGATTCGGGTTTTCGTACGTAGAGTAATCTAGTTTTAGCGCCAAATGGTTCGCAGGCCTGCAACGGCACCCCTGGCCTTCCTGATCCGTGTGGCTATATCAGTCTTGGTACCACCATCGGGCGTTGTTTGGCTACCAAGATATTGAAAGGCGTCTACCTGTTCAAATTGTTGTCCCGGTACTGTGAAGTTGGTGGAATTGCCAGTGTTCACTACCATAGACTAGTTTTTTCGTCATTGTTTTTGCTGCATTGACTGTGAGACCTGCTGCCTAGGAGCTCTAGGAGAGGTCATCTAACTTACTCTGCATATCGTTTCGACGTTGTGCGAGCAAGACAATGTCATCGGCTAGGTCGAGGTCATTTAGCTGCCCCATCGTTAGAGGATTCCAAGGCAATGGCCATACGTAGTATCTTCTTTCAGCATAGACTTTTACACAAGTACACGTGGAGGTCACCAAATCAGACAGAATGGCAGATTGACCACGTTTCGATCGACGGTCGGCACTTCCCAGACATTATCGATATCAAATCCTATCGAAGCGCTTACGTTGATTCGGACCTCTGCCTAGCAGGGACCGAAACGGTTACACTTTTTCTATTACATTTACCAGTATGCAATGCCATGTTAGACTCTTAACTAATACCATCGCTCTGTACTGTTTCTGTACCGGCAGTGCCTGTCTTATAAGTGTCGAGACTAACCAGAATATGTACATGATAATAAGCAAACATTTTCATACGTTAGCCGACCATTCACACAAAATGTCGTGTAGAAATGACATGCATTAGCCGCTTTTTGCTTACAGTTATAGTTGAAATAGTATGGAGAAGTGATGGAGAATAAGTTGTATTGGGAACCTTCTTATTATCCGTGTTGTTTGGGGGAAAGCTGTATGTTTGGCTTACGGACGCAAAGCAGCAAAAGAGAATACAAAAAAGTGTCTTCAAGACTGGTGACACTCTTTCCCCCATATCGAAGAGTGTCTGACATGTAGAACAAAAGATGTTTTCGTTATCCTTGCATTTCTTTTCGGTGCTTGTGTACTAGTAACATGTCGCAAGACTGGTAGCAAGATAAAATGGTAAAAGTCTTCAAATTTTTGTCACCAATCAGTACATTTAACGTCCCTGCTGCCTAGTGATGGTTAAGATACGCCAACACTCTCCGTTGTGAACAACATTCGGTACCGACGCCAAACTCGGCTAGATCTCGCGCGGTTGAAGCAGCCAGACGTCGCCACAAACTACACGCACTCACTCGAAGCAGCACTGCCGGAAGAGAACGAGCTGGACGAAGCCCCTCTCGAGGACTGCTAAAATATCATCATTAGCAGTGTAGCGGAGAGCTTCATCGGACATGTAGTATGGAGTCAGCGGAACTATTGGTGTGACGATGAATGTAGGAGGGAATGGGATGAGGATAACGCTGCGCGGGAGGCCAAGATGCGCATTGTCACTGGTCAGACCGTGGAAAGACACAAACAGAAGATTATCTAAAGCAAAGCCTAGGTGCAACATTCCGTTATCGAAACTTGACGTTCTGTTTTTATACGACAGACTTCGCAGCCAGCCGTTAGACTGCAGGACAATTGCATGGCCAGTTGCTACGATCATATTGACTCTAACAGCCTCCTCCCAGTCGAGATTCGAATATACGACAACTGGCTTATTAGGCCAGCGTCATACCTCGGAGCCAACTGGGAGGCTGAAGATTAACTACCCATCTATAAAAAGGGCGACAAGTTACACCGTGACAAATATCGAGCGATCACCGTACTCAATGTCGCCTACAAGGTGCTGTCCTAAATCTTCCGACTATCACCAATAGCGAACAGATTTGTGAGAACATATCAAGCCGGCGTCGTTAAAGGTCGGTCTACAACGGATCAAACATTTACTCTACGGTAGATACTCCCAAAAGGTCGTGAATACAGAGTTCCTACGCACCATTTATTCGTTGACTTCAAAGTCGCATATCAAACCATCGACCGGAAATAGCTATGCAAAATCATGGACGAGAACAGCTCCGCAGGAAGCTTATCAAACTGATTCAATCTACGATGGATTGTCAAGTACATTCGAATCACACAGAGTGCTTCGTCATGGTGATAGTCTCTCATGCCTGCTGTTCAAGATATCGTTACAAGGTATTATAAACCGAGCGGCTGTCAACATGCGGGGCACGATCTTTAACAAATCTAGTAAATTCGTCTGCTTTGCCGATGACATGGAAATTATCGGCAGAACATCGGCTAGTTGTGGCTGTGGATGAACAGTACACCAGACTGAAGCAAGATGCAGAAAAGATTATGTTTAAAACAAAGTAGGGTACGGGTGGGTATTTCCAGCCCATTAAGCGGTAGACTGAACAATATTCAGGAACTACGTTGAAACTATATTTATTCGAGACAAGATTTTTATACCAGTTGATAGAATAATATTTACTGAATATCAGCGTGTATTTTGGTCTTAATAAAACGCTACTGAATTTGAGTTATAGTCGCGAGAAATGATGAAGTCGCTGCGAGTAAATTGAGCCCATTTTCTATAGTGGTGTCTGTGTATTTTAAATCCGACAGCCGAAATAGCTAGCACAGCAATTAAATCCTTTTTAAAAACAGATCAAAAGACACAAGAAAAGAGAGACCGATAAATAACTCCTCGCTATTGCCTACATTCCGGGCTCATTGAAGATAATTAGTTTTGCAGTGACAACAGCTTGCTGCTGGCGCTAGTGTATCACTGAATCGGTCATATACACTAGCGCCAGTTGTCACTCAAATACCAGATATGTCAATACATATATTGGTAGTAGTGTAAGTAACGCATCATACGCTGGAATTAAAAACAAAATGCTGCTAATGGCTAGTGAATGAAAATTGATTTATATTTTCATATCAGAGGGCAATTTTTGTGTTCTTCCGTGATAAAAAGAAGTAGAATTGTTCTGTGATAGCATATTCACAGCTGTTTAGTTTCTAGAATAAGTAAACGTGATCATAATTGTGTCATCGAGAGCGGATACGCGTAAGCGATTGCTGCTAGTTTTTTCAGCCTGGTTACGTGCCAGTGGAAAAACAGTGGTTTTGATGTTTATTGAATAAATTAAGCTAACTGCTTACATTTTTATGAAAATAGTTATAACACATTAAAGTCTATGAGTGCTACATTCGTTTCAGTATTGTTATATAGCGGCAAAGTTTTTATTTGGGAAAGTGTAGCCAAAAAAGGTAATGTATGCCGAAATTAGTAGTGTGATGGGAATACACTCCCGTATGCTGGCCGCAGAAGCGAGGCCGACCGACGCCGCTTGGGCAGTAGTATAATGATCGAAGGCGATGAGTTCGAGGTAGTATACGAATTAATCTACCTTGGCTCACTGGTAACGGCGGACAAGGATACCAGCCCTGAGATTCGGAGGCGTATTATCAGCGGAAGTCGTGCTTACTATGGGTTTCACGAGCAACTGCGTTCGAACAGATTAAGCTCCCGTACAAAGTGTACCCTGTACATGATGATTATTAGACCGATTGTTCTCTGCGGACATGAAACATGGACAATGCTCGAGGAGGACCTGCGAGTGCTCGGAATTTTCGACAGACGAGTGCTAAAAACTATCTTCGTTGGCGTACAGGAGAACGGAGTATGGAGGCAGAGGACGAACCTTGAACTCGCACAGCTCTATGGCGTAGCCAGTATCCAAAAGATGGCTAAAGCTGGACAGATACGACGGGCAGGGCATAAATTTAAATAAAGTGGGATAGGGAGAAAAGTGACAGGAATGTGCAACTGGACTAGGTCTAAAATACTCCACTCGCCATATTCACCAGATTGTCTGTGGTAAATGGTATAGTTCAACTACCATTTATTAGGCTGATATAAATCCCACTCAATGTATAGTACACCTTACTTAACAAACGTAGTAAAAATGATTTTAATAGATTGTTATCAATTACATTCGTAATTTGTAAGGAAAACATGAGAATTGCTGTCGAATTATTATCTATACCTATAAAAATGGATTTCTGTCTGTCTGTCTGTCCCTATGTTCCTTATAGAATCGAAAACTACTGAACCGATCGGCGTGAAAATTTGCATGTAGGGTAAGGGCGGTAAAGACGGACACTGCGGGAAAGACGGACACTTTACATATTTCATAAACAATAATTTTTTGAAGCAAATCAATGATGGAAAATGTTTCTATAGACTGAATCAACACTTTTGAATTAAACTGCCGATTTTTAGCAGCGTAGCTGTCAAATTTATAAGCAAAACAAAGAAAAAATGCGTAAATACGCTAACCTATGTAATTTTGTGTGTGTGAAGAAAATAGCTGGTAAATCGTTAAAAAACAACATATTCATGCTAAACCGACGACATTGCGTTAGTTTGATTCTTCACTGAATATTCATTAAAAGCCTGGTGAATTTTTGAATATTCAGTAAAAAGTTATTGAAGTTTGAAAAAATGGTATCCGAGTCGGGAAAGACGGACACCCAACGGTTAAGAAAGACGGACACACAGATTTTGAACCCATTTTGCCCAACAACGATTTAACATTGCAAATACTTACATATTATATATGTAAAAGTAACCAGAAGTCGTATAACAGTTGGAATAGGCCAACTTTTAGAAACGATTAATTCGTCACCAATTAAAATATTGAAGGGAACCATTTTATTTTCTTGCTCAAAGGGGGTTCGGGAAGGGGGTTTTTCCAAACCAATTCTTTCCTAAATACATGATGAAATATGTTAATCTTTCTTAATACTGATTATTCGACGATGCGTGACACCTTTTTGCGAGTGTCCGTCTTTCCCATATCAAGTGTCCGTCTTTCCCGCCCATGCGCAGAAACGATGAATTATACATGATGTTTATAATATTAAAAAAAGCATAAATTTTGGAAGAAAGTTTCCAGCACATGTTGTAACTTTATTAGACAGAGACTTAAATGTTCAGTTTGTACGAAAATTGCAATCAATACAGTTAAATTTGAGTAGATATTGAGTCTTTACCTTAAGGTGTCCGTCTTTACCGCCCTTCCCCTAGGGGTTTATGGTGCCAAGGAAGATTCTTATGATGGTTAGAGATCTCTCCCCCCACTAAGAGGGGCGGGGGGGGGGCTACCATACAAATCTGTACCTATAAAAATGTATTTCTGTCTGTCTGCAAGAATGTTGTTTATAGAATCGAAAACTACTGAACCGATCGGCGTGAAAATTTGCATGTAGGGGTTTTTGGTACCAGGGAAGGTTCTTATGATGGTTAGAGACCCCTCCCCACACTAAGAGGGGGGGCTCCCATACAAATGAAACACAAATTTCTGCATAACTCGAGAACTAATCAAGCAAATGGAACAAAATTTTACATGTGGGTGTTTTCGGAGACAAGAATTTTTTCTATGGTGAATTGAGACCCCTCACCACTTTAAGAGGGGGGCTCCTATACAAATGAAATACAAATTTCCTCAACTCGAAAACTAATTAATCAAATGGAACCATATTTGGCACGTGGGTGTTTTTGGAGGCATGATTTTTTTCTATGATGAATTGAGACCCCTTACCTTTTAGGAGGAGGGGCTCCCATACAAATGAAATACAAATTTTCTCATAACTCGAGAACTAATCAAGCAAATAGAACAAAATTTGGCATGTGGGGGGTTTTGGAGGCAGGAATTTTTTGTAATGATGGTTTGAACTCCCTCATCCCTGTGGTAGGGGGATAAGGACTCTCATACAAATAAAACAGAAATTTTTGCGTAACCTAAAAGCTAATTGAACTCGAGAAATTTTAGACTTTTTCATAAAACAATAATCAATAACAAGACCACCAAAAACTATCAATAGTAACATTAGATAATTCAGCGCGAGACGGCCACAGGCCGCGAGTGTTGCCGGCGACCTGCCGTCGGAAGCGCCGGCCACTGCAAGGGGCAGCCCCCCGTAGAGATCACCTCTATCTAGGTATATTTATTTTCCTAGATCTACTGACCTCTATTACTTTCCTTCAGTTGGGTCACCCCTGCGAAATGATACTTTGTACGAAAAGATTTTCCGTGAAATGGTACATCCCGCGTAAGGTTTCTCGCGAAATGGTATTCTGCGAAACTCTATATTCCGCGTTATGGTCAACCGACAATTGGTGTTCCGCAAAATGGTATTCGGCGAAATGGTTTCTAATGATGGCGAATATTTAAATACTATCCGCTTTATTTTATCAGGTTAAGCAATGTGGGGAGTTGTTTTCTACTTTACTGTGAGAAAAATTTGTATATTAAAACTCCCATGAACTCCCCAGAAACTTGCAAAACTCAAGATTGTAACAAAGGTCATCCGAGATTCACGATTTAAGTACAACACAGGTTAATTTGTGGCAATACGAAGTTTGTCGGGTCAGCTAGTAACATATATAGTAATAAAAAAATGAAAACTTTCACCAGCTGACGTTTTAAAATATTTTGAAATTTACCCAGACTCATTAAAAATGTAATACGAATTACTCGCACACAATAGCAGCTCTACATTCCGCAAACATTGATTTATTCCACTAAAGCAGCCTCTCATGCCGTCTTCTTGCGGGTAACAACAAAAAAATTACACGACAAAACATATCGACCAGACAGAATGTGACGCGTATGCGCCAAAGCCGATGAAGTGACTAAGACGAACAAAAATTGATGGTCCGGAAAGGGTTCCGTTTACAGAGTCACCTTCTCATGCATAACTACAAGCGGCTCGACCGGCGAGAACATGATTGGGGTGAAGACAAGTCAAGTAGGTATGAATGGGCAAATATTTAAAAAGGTTACATATTCTTCGCACTCGTCCTGATGCTTCTCCTCCGTTCAGCTCGGGACGGAGGAAAAAAAGAGCCCAAAATCCTGCAACAATAAAAATGAGGGATTGCGGAATCCTTTTACACCTGGGACGAACGAACAATTTACATGCAACGCAACGGTTCGTATCGAATTGGATCGGTTGGGCAAAAAAAACAGAAAAGAAGGTCAACAGCCGGTTCGTGCGGATGCTTTGTAGGTACTTCGGAATGAGCCACTTTCAAGACGTGCTCTCCGCCGCTGGGAGTATTGTGTCCTTCCTGAGAAGGTTCAGGTCCTGCGCCGCTTTCGACAGGAAAGTCGACAAGCAAGACGAAATGATTAATTATGATGGTTATTTGGGTAATAGAAATCTGAATAGATGTAATGATGCTTGGAAAATTGTTCACAATAACGCTTGGGAACGTTGTGTTGTTCGGTATCTGTAACAGTTGTTTTGGTTGATTTGTATTGTGTTGCGTCCGTCACGAGCAGTCCTCATAAAATCAAACGATGAAACAAAACGTTAAAAAGGTATGATCATCCAATGAAAATGCATTTCGCTTGTAACCTGGTCTCACCGGCTTTTAATCCAGAAGCCAGCGGCATGGCAATGTTTACATACACAGAACGGCTTTTAAGGTAACCGCCGCAGGCCGTCGTCATCCTGCCTGGAGTGAATTTTTTAGGTCAGGTTCCGGAAGAATACGCGCTATTTCGCTTCCCTTCTTTTCGAAATGCACACCCGATGACCATCTCACCGGCCATTGCGAGCGCGCATGCATTGTCCACTCGTTGCACAAAAATGGATGACGGTGTCCGATGAAAAATATTTTCTAGCTACGTGCGGAGCTTCCTTATGCTCATGGTACCGTTCATTGGCAGACGACGTCTCTTGGGGACTTACGAGCTTAGGAGGCCGGCCTTCTCGGCAGAAAGTGCATTGAAGTCCGCACAACCACTTTGGTCTATGACCACAAACTTCAATTAACACAATGGCAATTATCGGTACCCGCAACCGCCCGTGTCACATCGCTTTCTACGCCCGACGATGACCAAACTGGATGGTGGCGGAAGGAAACCGATTCCGTGGTCACATAACGTTTGGCTCAGTTCTGGGTCCCGTTGTTGCAGGGACGGCCGACCGGCTGTGCGAAACGCGGGTACAATTAGTTCCATTGAATTTCCAGCCCGGGACAAATAGGCAAGTGTGCTCATCTTGCCGCATAAATATATGCACAAATTGCAGTTCATTCTTTTCCGTCTGGTGGTTGCCTTTTCCAACCGCGGCAGGCGGGTATCGCGCGGAACTTCGAGTTGTGGTACCTGTGGACAAAGTTTTATTGCGGCCGAATAGCCAAGCAAAATTGCAGTCACATTCAAATACACACGCAGACACACACACACTACTGGTGGATGCACAATTTTCGCACCTCTAGTTTTCCCCGTCCAGGAGGAGGAGGATTGCCCGAAGATGCAGTCCGTAAAGTGCATTTACGATTTCTATGCACCATAAATTATTATGTAATTTTGCACACACTGCACAAACCGTTTCACTTTGGTCGTATCGGGAAGCGACTGTTTATGGCGTATTTAGCGCGCGAGGAGGATTATCTTTGCGAGAAAGCTCGCGCACAGGTTGCCAAAAGTGGCCACGGGAAAGGCCACGGTGCTGATCGTTGCTGTTGGCACCAATTTGTCCGACATTTATGATAGTACTAAGTACGTGGCGATTAATGTGGGAAAGAGTTACGAAAAGTGCTGCAATTTTCCTGTTGCCGTATTGAACATTTTAATTTTTTTAGAGTAAATAAAATATGTTCTAAGTATTATCCTAAGTGAAAAGCACAAAGCCACAAACAACCAGAGTTAATAAAAAGCACGAAATAAAAAAAATAATTTGACTGTTACGAGGTAAATGCAAAATTATCGAAAAATGGCCAGCAAAATAAAAAAAATTATAACAAATTATTGCCATCACCTAACACGGCGAGTAATTTCACGACTTCACAAAGTCAGCCAACTAAATATCGTTAGCAATCAAACTGGCCATCGTACATATATGGTAATGACGGCCATTATTCCTGAGCGCTTCGCCAAGATCCATTCGATACGAATCGCCTCTGCCTCGAGAAGTGGCAAATGCGACACGGTAATAACAGGTGGAATTATATCAAAACAACAACAATTTACCCGCCGAGCATCTAATAGGCTTGCAAATAATCGCGAATAAACGTTTTCGTTGTGACCCCCTAATGGTACCCAATTGTCCAACGATATCGGGCGGTAATTGGGAAACGAATCTACCCGGCAATCCGGTGGATCATTTGATCATATTTTACTGCTTCATGGTTTAGCTAATAACATAATCATTTTGGCTTTGAACCCCGGCAGACCTGGTTTGCCGTATGTATCCGCAGTCAGTAACGATTGCCTACGACCGCAAACTCTACGCCAGCTACGGAATATATGAGCACTTGGAAAGGAAGTACTGACCTGGTTGATCGGAACGATCGCTTCCTCATAGAGCCTCTCGGTGGGAAATTCGGAGATTCAATGTAAGAAATGCCTGCACCAACAACTTGCATACGTTCACCTAGCGGTGGAATCTCACGCGATGGCTAAGCGTGCGCGTAATTTGTTTCCATGGAAGTCTCCTTAACGCACTCAGCAGCCGACGACGTTCCCCCGCAGGCTGAGGTGTAAATTGAACCAGGTAACGCGATCTTGTGCGCTCCGAAGCCATTAATTAGCATATTTATCGCGATCCGACGATCGGCTGGTAGTTGGCTTATGCGGTTTGAACCACATGCGTGAGTATGGTGTTAGAAGTAATAAACATAATCGTATCCGGATTATGCTGCGAGCAAATTAATTCAATTGTGAGGACGCAGCGAGGACCTTTACTTATGTTTGTTCCTTAGTATTTTTTACTGTCTAGAAAAAAAATCTCATAACTCAATCAGCACCGTGTCGGAATCAATTTGTTCCTAACAGTGTACTTAATCTTTTAATAAGTGGTTTTGCCAGCTTCTTTAAACCAACCGCTCCAACCGGTTCATTCCGCCTGTACATTCTCCAGCTACAGCACCAGATAAGTGATCTTGTTATATTTCCTTCCATTCCCTAGCGCAGCATCCACAAAAACCGGAGGCGTGAACATGCTTGTTCTATTGATCTGAAAACACAGTCATTATCTCGGACCAGTACATCTTCATATCCTTAAGCCAACCTGCGTATCTATGCCTTCGGATCGAGCTGCCTGAGCTGCCCTGGCTGTTCAATTGATTTGTTAGCAAAATGCAGGCTGCAGCCTCCTGCGGCTAGTCCAACGCCAGTCGCACCGCAACTGGGTTCAAATGCTCCATCCAGATGCAGAAACGAAAGGCTCCAACGCCCGCCAGCACGCAGTTACTCTGTGCGATAACTCGTAGGTTGAGGAAAGTGGGCTAAAACGTGTATTTGAATCTATCTGCATTCAAAAAAAAAATGAGTTGAAATCTAATTGACTATCTATTCTATGGCAGAACTTTTTAGCCCACTGTTACTAAACAGAACTGCATCTGAATACTAAGTGGATAGCCTTATACAGTGGTTTTCAACAATTAAGAAGAATAATCCTAACCGCAGACTGTCTGTGCAGTCAATGTGAAACAATGTGAAAATTTTCTCACTCACCGACCAATCATTTTGTCATCGCATAAGGGATATAATATTTTAACTCGCTTTTTTGTGACGTGAGAAGGACGTAAACCATAAAATTCTGTATTCGCTGTCCATTCGAGAGGTGTCTGCACAGTACGTGATGTTTTAAAACCGTGAAATATATCAATCTCATCATCAATCAAATTGCTCATTAAAATTGCTCTACTGGTATGCATTGTGCCATTAACACTTTTTAAGCGGCATGTACATTATTTTCCATACACTATTTCAAGCGCCACCTTGGTGTCAGAATTTACCTACCCTTTTGTTATAGATTTTATTTTCAAATCAAAATTCCAAACAATTTTTCAATACAATGGCAGTGTTGTTTGTAATCCATAAGCAGAGAACTTCCCCCAATAGTGTTTTTTTACATAGGACTACGTTTTACTTCAATAGGGTGGCATGCTATGAAGGCAAATGTGATAGCGACACAAAAATATGCAAGATTTTAAATGTTATAATTACTGAGCCAATTCTGAAGATATGTTGAAGGGTTCACATGCCAACCGATTCATAATAGATGTGACGATTGTGTGGTTGTTATTATCGTCCACGTCGTGAACAGCCCGACTCTATAGTCGGGCTGGCTCTGCTGTTTCAATCAGTCGTCTCCATTCAACTCAAAATCTTGGGCCACTCGTCACCAACTTCTCAGTCGTCTCAGAAGTCGCAAATCAGTTTCGACCTAGTCGAGCTATCTTGCACTTTGAGCACCACTAGTACTGGTGCCGGTGGGGTTGTTGAAGAGAACTGCTTTCGTCGCACTATAGTCCGACATCCTTACGTCGTGTCCGATCCAACGTAACCTACCGACTGTCACCAGATGTACGATGGGAATCTCTCCAAGCAGTGCCTGTAGCTCGTGATTCACACGCCTCCGCCACTAGACGCTTTTAGTTTGTACTTCGCCAAATATCGTCCACAGCACCTTCCGCTCGAACATGACAAGGGCGCGTATGTCCTCCGTAAGCAGCGTCACAACTTCAAGTCCATAAAGAACTACCGGTCTGATAAGGGTTTTGTATATTGTCAGGATCGTATGACGGCGTATGCTTCTTGATGGTAACGTTTTGCGAAGGGTAAAGTAGGCCCATTTCCCGCTTGAATACGCCGCTAGATCTCCTTACAATACTATTATCTGCGGTCACCAGCGATACCAAATACACGAATTCATCTAACACTTCTAGTTCGTTGCCGTCAACGGTAACGAAGCGTGGGAGGCGCGCGTTTGTTTCTTTTCAGCCTCTTCCTTTCATGTATTTGGTCTTCGACGCATTTAATTTTAACCTAATCCTCCTAGACTCCGCTTTCAGTCTTACGTAGATTGCCTCTGTCGCCGCAAAGTTGCTGGCTATGATATCAAAGTCATCTGCGAAGCAAGGGAGTTGGTTACCCTTGGTGAAAACCGTGCCTTCCGTTTCGATGTCTGCTCATCGAATCACTCCGCTAAGGTGAAATCGATTCTGTCAATTTTAAAAGCAGTTTTTTTGTTTGAAAGAAAAATTCTGTTCATGAAAATATATTCGCTGTCTTCAGATTGACAAGAAGAATGCAGTATTTGCATTTTTACAAAAAGAACCCCGTTTTTGGGCCCAAAAACTGCTTCCGAAATTGGGTTCTTCGACGAAAAGTTAATGACTGCTAATTTCCCGATAAGCTCAATATTGAACAGCATGCAGGATAAGCCGTCACCTTATCTCAACCATCGCCGTGTCTCAAAGGGGCTCGAGATGCTGCACGAAACACATCAGTCGATTCAATGTATTGCTCTGATCAGTCGCGTCAGTTTATCCGGAAAACCGAGTTCGTGCTTTATCTGCCATAGCTGGTCTCGATCGACTGTATCGTATGCTACTTTGAAATCAATAAAGATATGATGCGTGGGTACCTTGTACTCCCGGCATTTCTACAAAATCTGTCGACAGGCTTGGCATACACTTTTCGCTTCGATTTTGCTCTTTTGATTACTGCATCTCAGCCAAGCAAAATTTGAAAAAGTGATGTATGGGGCGTTTGTAGAATTTGTTATTATCTACAATATTGCTGAAGTAAGCATTACTGTGCATTTTGTATTTATGGCGCTATAAGGCTGCTACCCTCTTGGTAGCAAAAAGAGCGCTCTTTTTGCTACCAACGGCATTGCTGCCCTACAGCGCCGTAAATACTAAAGATAAAACTTTACTTTCTTCAGCAATATTATAGATAATTACTAGCTCTACAAATGCCCCATACACCACTTTTTCATATTCTGCTTGGCTGAGATGCAGTAATCAAAAGAGCAAAATCGAAGCGAAAAGTGTATGCCAAGCCTGTCTGTCGAGATGTGAAAATTTGGTCCGCGGTGACACGAGTCCCTATAAAGCCCGCCTGATAATTTTCGACGAAACCCGGTACTGTCGGTGATAGCAAGCGTAACAGGATTTGGGAGAATTGCTTGCAAGCGACGTTTAGCGATGCGGTCAAATCTTCCGACAAAAAAAAGCGGCGTTTACCAGCGTTATTCCGCGACAGTTGCAGCAGTTGAGCCGAACACCCTTTTTGTAGAAGGGACAAGCCACTTCTTCCATCCATTCCACCAGTAGCTTCTCCTTCTCCTCACATATCTTGGAAATAACCTAGTGTAAAGCCGTTGCCAGCGTTCCTCGGCCATGTTTATAAATCTCCACCGGTAGACGGTCCTTTGTTGTTCTTCAGCAACCCGATTCCTCGTTTGAGTTCTTGGAGATCAGATGCTAGAACATTACTATCTTCCATGAGAACTCCTAGGTTAACCTCCGTTTCGCTTCCTTGTAGAACTTCACCATTGAGGTGTTCATCGAAGAACTGCTTCCACCTATTGACCACCTCGCGCTCGTTTGTAATTAGATTCCTTCCCTCGTCCCTACACATGTCAGATTTCGATGTGTGGCCCTTACGAGATTGGTTTACTTTCTCGTAAAACTTGAAAAAAAAAACCTGCGCGTGTCATTAGCTCTAAATAGTCATTCTAACTCTTCACGATCTCTGTTCTCCTTTTGGCGCTATTCTCAGATAATTTTTCCAAACAACCTCTCCACCGCTTGTTGGCACTCGCCTTCGAACCAATCAGTATGTATTCTCCTTTACGGCTCTGATGTGTCTAGCATACGGTTGACAGTTTTAAGCGCACATAACGGGTGGCAACTAAAATTTTGGAATTTTTTGAGGCCCTTATACTCAACAACAAACGAGCTCAGAGAGAAATGAGAGTATGTATGTGTTAGCTCTCTCTCTCTCCTCCCGTTTCTACAAACACATCATGCAGATGGACAATACGTGTTTTGGCCGGATAGAGCATCATAGCATTAAGCTGAAAAAACACAATCGTTCCCATTTTTACCCAAGAACCAGGACCCGAAAAACCTGTCTCAGTGCGCCCAATCGAAGATTTCTTCGGGATCTTGAGTTCCTTGGTGTACCAAAATAACTGGAGAGTTGATTGGTATAGTCAAGAGATGCATTCGCAAAGTTGACATGAAGACCGTACAATGCTCTTGTTTCGATGTCAAACGAAAGCTTCGCCGATTACGGACTGTTTTCAAATGTACACTAATTTTTTTCAACAATGGATAATGTATCTTTAATTTCGGTAAATCAGATCTTCTTCATGTATCTTTGTCTTTTTTTGACAGCTTGAAAAAAAAATCCAAAATCCAAAATAGTTGCCACCCGTTATACGGCTACTAGGTGATTGTCAGAGTCACTATCCGCATCACTACTTCCGGCATAGCCTCCCATATCGGTATCACCTGGAGATCACCGCAACAGATCAACTCGCAAATTGACCACGTTTTAACATAACTATTTGAACGTATTGTGGCGCAAACATCGATTCTGACCAGTTCATTTGGATGGTTAAAGCGCGTCAAAAGCGTTCCGCTGTTACCAACATTCGATACCGTAACCCGCAATGGTACAATCTGGAACGACTCAAGTTACCTGAAGTCGACTGGTTCGACGAAGAATACCAGAAGATGTTAGACGAGAAGAATGCTGCGCAGGCGTCGATGCTGCAGCAGAGGATCTAACATAGAGAGAAACGAAAACAGCAAACACAGCAAAGTTTTTCCGGGATAAGACATGGAACAGCTGAATTGCTCTCAGAAAACATGTAAATTCTACAAGAAACTGAACATATCCCGCAAAGCCTCTGTGCCGCGAGCCGAAACCTGTCGGGATAAAGGTGGAGGAATCTTGTCGGATGAACGTGTGGTGATCGAAAGCTGGAAGCAACACTACAAATAGCACGGGAATAACTACATCAGTATGGCAAATGATGGTGATGTGCCGAATTCTACAATAGGTGAAGTGATCGATGCCATCAAGTAGCTTCAGGGAACAGGAATGCCTACCTGGCTTAACAGAGAGCTGCAATCTTCACATCTCCACTCAGTAATCCGAAGAGAAAAAATCTTTGCAGTAATCTTCCTTTGGCAGCTAACGAATGCAAATCAATAAGCTTGCAACGTTCCTCGTAGGTTGGTAGGTTTGCGACATCGTTCCAGGGTAGATAACGCAGAGCATTTCGCAAAAAAATCTTTTGGGTGGCCTCTTTCCTGTTGACAAGCACAGCATACTATAGTGCCCACACAACAACTGCGTACTCTAGAATGCTGCGAACAAGTGCACAATACAACGAGTTAAGCGCGTATATATCCTGGAATGCGGTGGTGTTTCTTTTCACGAGTCCAAGTATTGCGAAGGCATTATCAGTAATCGTTGAAATTTGTCCGTTGAATCTGACTTTGGAATTAATAGTAACGCCCAAGTCCTTTATGGTCTACACGCGGTTATATGGCTGTGCCCGATATTCATTTCGCAAGGGCTCACATAGTCGACTAAAGGATATGACGCAACATTTCGTGACATTAACTTGCATACCATTTAGGGTACACCATCGTGAAAGAGAATCAATATCGCTTTGAAGAGTCGAGCCGTCAAGTCTAGTTTAAATTTCACGGAATATCTTTAAGTCGTCGGCGTATATTAGCTAAGAAGAGCTTAAAAATCTGCCCTGCTCATTAATGAAAAGTACAAATATCACAGACCCTAGATGGGTACCTTGGGGCACGACAGATGGTATCTCAAAACAAGTCGAATTAATACCCTCAATACTGACAAAACCAGGCGAGTTTTAGAGTTAAAACTACATTTAACATACTTGTTGACTAGTTTATTATCGTTCTATTGAAAATTTTAATGATTTTCACAACATTTGTGTAACGGGACACCATTTGCAAGTAACTGTTTTCAGTAAAACCCATGGTGTCCCGTTATGAAATAGAATTAAGAATATGTCTTATCTCTTTTAGTTTTTCGAGTATTCAAGTATACAGTTTTATTCTGTTTGGTATTTAGATGAAGTCTTTAGAACAAACTAAGGCTCAAAAATTATTAATAGAGCGGAAATATGTAATTGAATCATTGATAATCGAAAAACAACATTTCGGCGATGGTGTCGCATCCAAATCTAAAAGTAAAAACCACGTCAGAAAGTACATTTATCAAGCATAATTTAACACCTATTTAATAACTTAGTTACAAACGTAATTTTTGCTAGCGGGAGCAAAATATCAATGAAAGTCGGCACCTCGTGGTGTCGCGTAACGCTGGAATGTGTCTATGGAGAATTATGGGAGAAAACGGGTTTTCCGGGAAGCTGAGAAGACCGGGGCCATGATGGATGTTGTACAGTGTTGTGTTGAGAGGATATCGGGCGCATTATCAAGCCCGTTTGAAACACGCGGGCGACTACGACAAAGATGGTATTTCCTGTCTACTGTTCAACATCGCACTAGAAGGTGTTATGAAGCGTGCGGGTTTTAACATGTTGGGCACGATCTTCATTAAATCTAGCCAATTCATCTGTTTTGTTGACGACGTGGACATTGTCGGAAGGATGTTCCAGGTGGTTGCTGAGCAGTATACCAAGCAGAAACGCGAAGCAGTGAAGGTTGGATTAGTGGACGTTTAAACCTTTTAGAACCTGTCACCTGTTGGACCTGTCTAAACGACATAGTAGCTGTTCATAAGTAAAGGCATACAGCAAAAGAGGACACACCACAATAAATCAAAGAACTGGGCGCAGTGGTCCAAGGTCCCCAACAACGAAAAAAAATCTGTTAGCAGAAGGAACCAAACGCGATCGAACTTGCATAGTCGATAGTGTGATAGTTGACGGGGACGAGTTCGAAGTGGTGGACGAATTTGTATACTTCGGGTCGTTGATGACGTCGGAAAACAACTGCAGCAGAGAAACAGGCAGACGTATTCTTACGGAAAGTCGTGCTTACTACGGAGTCCACAAGATCCTATGATCTGGTAAGCTTCACCCCCGTACTGAATGTATCACGTACAAAAAGCTAATAAGGTATTCCTCTACGGTCACGAAACGTGGCAATGCTCAACGGAGACTTGAAAGCACTGACCATTATTGACCGCAGTGTTCTTAGGACCATCTTTGGCTGTGTATGTCAGAACGGAGTATGGAGGAGAAGAATGAACCACAAGCTGGCAGCTCTTCGGCAAATGCAACATCCAGAAAGTTGCTTGTGGAAGGGTACAATCGGAGAATGCCGGACAGGATGGGACTGGTAGGTGTGGGACACTCGTGGAACTGGAGAGAGACAGCCATGGACGCAACTCAATGCCGGCAATATCGGCTACTCAAACACGGAACTTTGGTTTTATTTTTATTTTATTTTAAATTTAAAAGATAATCTGCATGATCTGTAAAAAGGTGCGCTGTGAGAACTATTCTGCGACCACCGTTCTCAATTCCGTGTACAAAGCAATGTTACGAATCGAGCGAGAAGTCAACCATGCCTTCTCAAACGCAAAAGAGTAGGAGAAACGTAGCATTCAACGCTTTCCCCGCACACGCAGGCTTAAAAGAAACAGTCGCCGGTGCTGTGTGCAGACATTCTACTACTCACACACTCGCGCACGCTTATGCTCACTTCATCTTCCTGCATAGGTTATTCCCGAGTCAAAAAAAACTCGCGGGGAATCAATTGCCCGTGAGGTTGGTGGCGCACCGGGATACAAATTTTACATTAATTTTTCTTCTTCTTCTTCTTCTTCTTCATCGCTCTCGATTCTACTCACGAGCGGGAGACCGAGCCGTCGTGAATAATCGGTATCAGCAGAATGGGCTGCAACGACAAACGACGAGCGATGACTGTAGCTGTTAGCTAAACACACGCAAAAATTCGTTGCAGTGCATGAAGAAATAAGAGCGGGAGTTTTCAAGGGATGCTTATGCCGGTGTGTTTGTTAGAATGAAGTACGCATGTGTGAGAAAATTAGACCACACGTGGGCTTCGCAACACTGGTACAAAGTGTTCTCCCAAATCATTTTTAATTTACAGGGTGTTCAATAAGTTTGAATACATTTTAAAAATGTGTTTAACAAGTAAAAATACAAGATATTCTTTTCTGAGTCAATTTTTATCGAAGCAGTGTTTATTGAGAACCTTTACGACATATTTGATGCTTGAGACGTTTCTCAAAAGAATCACCCGTGGCACGCATCTGGTCCATGGGCATCTCGTCCCAGGTCTTGGAAATAAGCTTCTTAAATTGTTCCATAGTGTTCACTTTATGTTCGCTCTGCTTGGCCAACATGTACGCCCATATATATAATTCCAGGGGATTAAGATCCGGGGAGCTGGGAGGCCACAAAGTTTTATCGAGAAAATCAGTCAGATTCTCCCGACACCATGCTTGGACAATATTCGTCGTGTGGGCTGGTGCGTCGTCCTGCAGAAAAACATAATGATCTTTCCCGTAGAGGTCACGAAGTGCCGGGGCCACTACCTTCTCCAGAACCTTGGTCTTATAGTACGCGGTATTGATTTTCATGGTTTTCTCGATAAACACCAGTGAAAGCTTCCCACACTTGGATACGGCCCTCCAAACCATCACCGACGCGGGATGTTCATGTGGGACGGGGGTATGCTGGCCAACGTCGAGGCCCACAGCCGATCATTTTGGACATTGTGCGGCTGTTGCAAGATGAAGAGTTTCTCAACAGAAAACACGAACTCCTGACCAGCGTGCCGCGAAAGTATCAGTTTTGCTCTGTCCAGCCGCTTCTTCGTTGTAGCCTCCGCTATCCCGTGAATCTTGCGTTTCTTGTACGGCTTGCATCCCAGGTCCTTCGCCATGATGGTGTGGGTCCCGATCGTCACATCCAGGTCAACAGCGGTCTTCCGAATCGAGCGGTTCATTTCTCGACGAACCCGCTCCCTCACCACCTTGATGGCTGCTGGCGTCCTCGCCGAACGCGGCCGCCCGGATCTAGCACGGTCCTTGGCCGAGCCCGTCTCCCGGTACCGACGGATGGTGTTATAGATGAAATTCCGCTATACCCCGTGGGATTTCAAACGACGTTGCTGTACTCCTTCATAGCGCGCGGTAAACAAATAACAAATAACATCAAGTCGATACCTTGCGCGTTAGCTGATAGCAATACCAATACACAGAATGCACATGCTGCGCACTTTCACAACGATGAAAAGTTGTATTCGAACTTATTGAACACCCTGTAGTTTAGTTTGGTTATTTATCCAGTAGCGTCAGGAAAACCTTTTTATATGCTACTTCCTGCTACTTTTTTTTTGTTGGTATTACCAAATCGTTTTTAGCTGACTATCACCATTTGCAAGCAAATTTGTGGGAATTTATTGACCCGGCTTCGCTGAAACAGTGTTAATATTTACACTGCGGCAGATCCTCCATAAAGGCAGCCTATACAGAGTTTCCATCCACTATTTGTTCGTTGACTTCAAAGCTACATATGATATCGTCGACCGAAAACCAACCAAAAGAACCGAGCCGATATTAACACGCGAGCATGATCTTCAACCAATTTAGTCAATTCATTTGCTTTGCCGATGACATGAATATTGCTGGCAGAACATCTGTGGCGGTTGCTGAGACTACAGACTAAAGCGCCAAGTAGAGAAGATTGGGTTACAGGTAAATACGGTTAAAACAAAGTATATGCTGTCCGCCGGAACCGTGGTCGGTTGATATCACGGTAGTTGACGCGGTGCTGATATCGCGGTGAGTTCGAGGTAGTTGACGAATTTATCTACATGGGCTCACTGGTGATGGCAAATGACACCGACGCCAGCCGTGAGATTCTAAGCCTTATTATCAGCTAAGGCCAATGAGGTTCATAAGCAACTTCGGTCAATAGACTAAGCCCTCGTACAAAGTGTAACCTCTACAAGACACTCATTAACCGGTTGGGGGCTGGGTATTGAACGAACGTAGACAACGCTTGAGTGCACGGAGTTTTCGAGAGACGAATGCTAAGAACCATCTTCAGTGGCAAGAAGAACGAAGTATGAAAGCGAAGCAGAAACCATACACTCGCGCAGCTCCATGGCAAACCCAGTATTCAAAAGGTGGCTCAAGTTAATAGGATACAGTGGGCAGAACCTGTTGCGAGAATTTATTTACTTTGCATTACTCTGGAGATGGTATTAGCTTCAAATTCCGTATAAACAAGACGACCAGAGTCGCAACAAGCAAGATGGTTAGACCAAATGGAACGAAATCTTGTTGTGAATACATGGTTTCCAAAGAATTGGAGAGTGTCAGCCCACATCCCAATGAATTGGAGAAAGTTTGTTCTTCATGCTATGTCATAGTACGATAGCAAAAAGTGCGCTCAATTGGGTACCAACGGGGTAGCAGCCCCATAGCGCCGTAAATACAAAAGATAAAACTATGTTTTCTTCAGCGATATTGTAGATAATAATTAACTCTACAAATGTTACTATTTACGCTACTTTGTTCAATTCTGGTTGGCTGAGGCGCTGCAGTCAAATGAGCATCTACTGCGCGAGAAACCGAAAATGAAGCCTGGTTATCACTGTGCTATTTTGTTATTATGCGCATCAGAGTTAATTTCAATATTTCTTGGTTTTACAAAGTGTTCACTTACGAATCCATTTGAGGTTCTAAATTGTATGTAAAGTATTCTTACGGTTGCAGAAGCCTTTGGTTGGGGTTAATTTACCTGCAAAAGAGAAAAAAGAATTACTAATATTGTTTTCATACTATACTCAATAATCTACTCATTTTGTAGTAAACATTCAGATGTTACAGAAAATAGAACAATTTTTATCGGGTTGATACTTTCTTTCCAAACAATGTCGATACTATTTTCACATGAAATGCATACAAATTATCGTAACCATTCTGACCATTGGCCATTCCAATAAACTGCAATCAGTTTGTCTGATTTCATCTATTAGAAAAAAACCAAAAAACCCGATTTAATCCACCTAGTGGTGAAAGGAACCTTTGTTATACGGTCTTACTTGCTATTTGAGATAGAAACCGACACGTCTTCGGAGTATAATCCATCTATTGGTTAACGTTGCGTAGTGCGTTGGTTTACATAAAAATTTAGAAAATTGAATACGTTTACAAAATTTGAACAAAATATGACCACTTATAAATTTTGATAGATCCTTTTTTCATGAAATTGCGTAATAAGGATAAGTAAGTTGTTAATAATTTGACTAAGTGCAAGTAAAAGTAGGTTGTAAGAGCAAATATTATTCTTTAACATATACATTGCGTAGTAAAGGTCTAGTTTATAGATTTTTGAACTATGCATAATTTCCTGTAATGCCTATTTGATTCACACCAATAAAGTTTTCTAGAATAAATTTCATCAATTTTTATTAACCTTCGGGTACTTACGCTGTAGTAATTTGTATAACACGTGTAGATTTTTGAACGCCATATTGTTATAAAGTTACAAATCGTTGTGTAACTAACGTATATTCTTCAATAAACTTGTTATGAGCAAAATGTCATAATTATTCAATGCATTAATACTTTAAATTGTTGGGAAAATTGATCAGCATAAACTGACATCACAGAAATGAAGCAATCAGCATATGAGGTGTACCGGAATTGGCCTGGAATTTTCTCTCGTTTCTTCATATGGAAAAATGGTGTCTGCATGCATCAAAACAATCAGCAATAATGTAAAATGTTTAAAATGTATCCGTCTGTTGCTAGTCGAGTAATTCGGGGTCAAAATTAGGGTATATTTTATAATCAAAGTTCTACAGTTCCTAAATAAGCAAACATAGAGGTATACTATATTCAGCAAAGTTGTGTATTTTTACTATTTGTGCAACTTTGTAATACATGAAAAAGTCATACAACAATTACGAAAAGAGCTAAAATAAAAAACTGGTTTCACTAATTCATACACAATAAATAAGATTTTTCTAGCTTCGCTGAAGAGATAGGGGGTTACTGTCTTCAGCAAAATTTCTTGTAATAATATACTCTAAAACTTTGCAGAATACATCAATGTGTTATATTGAAACTGAAGAAAAATAATTTTTTTATTGCACTGCATTGCATTGGGGATTAATCAAAATTTAAATTGCACCAGACGATAGAACTATCAATTTGAAGAAATTCTTCCAAAGGTTCCATAAACCTAAAACCAAGTTTTCCCAGTCAAAACTCTAGTGCGCATGTCTTTTTGGCTTTGGGCCATTGTGCGCGCGAATAACCGTATTACAAAAGTTGGCGCGATTGTTGGAGGGTTAATATTTTTTGATCGGCAAAACCAATTCTACTGAAATTTTGCAAATATATTTGCAGCACGAAAATCTCTAATTTGATGTCAAAATAATTCAAACTAGATAAATCATCTTAGATGAAATGGTTATAAATTATTATAAATTTTAATGTGTTGTATTCAATTGCTCATAACTTTCAAATTAAACATCCAATCAAAAAACAAATCAATAGTGATCTATTAGGCTATGTTACCTTTCAAATGAGACTAATAGCGCCTAAGTCGGTTTAGCCATCTCTAAGAAACAGGCGATAATTATTACCTTGTCAAAAAAGGTTTTTTAAGCATAACTTTTAAACTACTTGTTTGTTTTCAATAAAATTTACCCGAAAAATTTAGCGTTAACAAGAGATTTCATACGACACCAAGATCGTTGAAATCGGTCATTTTGTTCCGGAGAAAATCGTGTCACGTAATTTTCACTTTTTTACTTATAACTTTTAAACGAAATGTCGGACCTCGAAGCAATTCAATAGTGATATACTAAGCAATAATACCTTTCAAACAAAAGTAATAGCGAACAAATCGGTTCAGCCATCTCCGAGAAACAGGCGATAGAAAAGTTGCGCCCCGCACATACACACACACACACACAGACATTGCTCAGTTCGTCGAACCCTGTCGATTGGTATATGTGGTTCGGCCCTCCGGGCCTCGGATCAATTTCGTGTTTTTCGACCAATTCCTAAACCTTTGTTATAGTATAACAAAGGTAAAAACTTAAAAAAGCTTGGAAATAAAATTGTGTAAGCTCATTACAGGCCGTTTTGCCCTAATTGGCTGCAAACTATTATCACTTTGAAAAAGAAATCAACACCAGATAAGCATCACGCATTACTAGGCTATGCAAATATAATCAAAGCGCGTGCAGCTCAATCATTCTGCTCACGGCGCATGCTCGTGTAATTTCAATAAAAGCCTATACTTAATACAGATTAAATTACAATTATTAATTATCCCCACCCGGATCGAATTTGCACGGCTTGGGATGCGTGTTGCACCGCCGCACAGTGTTGTTTCACTCTAGCGCTTCTACACTGTTGTGCCTTAATTTATTTGCGTTTATGTTTTATGCATACCATGTTGTGTGGTGACTGCTGCGACCGATCGACGACGTAGACGACGATCGGCATCAGGCCTTACGCTCTTTGAATGTACGCTCGAAGGGTCGCTCACAATCGTATACAGAGCTCTCCTTTCGCTCGAACCGCTTGAGCTACGAACCTCATCTAAGCTAGAGCACCAGCAACCACCGGCAGCCGCAGAGCCTTTTCTTCGGTAACAATGTGAGAAGCAGCGAAACATTAAGCGGCGCGCAAAGGTGATGATAAATTACTGGAAGCCCCCTGCTTTGTGCAAAACAACCCGCACCCGGTTGGTTGTGTGTCGTTCCCGAAAGAGCGGAAGGCTCTTCAAGCAAATTGCACAAGTTAGAAAGGCAACTAGCCGAATCGAAAAGCTGGCGTGCGCAGTAAAAATGCGGAAAGCAGAGCACCAACATCAACGCAAACCAGCCAGCCAGCGACAACCAGATAACCATAGGTAGGAGTACCGACAGAAGAGGGGAGGAAAGTTTACGGATTTTATTAATGGAGCTGACGAAGGTGTTGACTTAATAATTGATGCGATTAGTTAGTTGCACTGGATGTGACGGCACGGCCGAGGAAGGAAGTGTGTGACTTACCGTGATCCATAGGCGGAAATCGATCGAATGAATTGAACTGAACTAGTCACTGGGCGAAAATCAACTAAAATTGAATATTTTTGCTCAATTAGGTTGCCTCCTAATGATATCAGTTCAGTTCAGAACAACCGTGAATGATTGTTTCCAATGGTTTCAACATTGTAATAGATGCTAACCAATTGTCGTCCCAAAGCGTATGCCTATTAGTACAAGAATGACTCACGGCAGCGTTCGTTCCACTGCATTTTTCATCAATCATCCGTTCTCGAGCGCGTATGCTAATGAAGACATTCACCATAAGGTCCTCCGAGGTCCCGAAAATGTTCTCGTTGCTCGTAGATACTACAACCGACCCCGTAGTCCTAGACTTGTCTTCGAGGGCAATCAAATCCACATATAAACCTTAAGCAAACTTTATCGCTCAATTCGATGCCGTTTGCAGTGCAGCGCAAGCCTGTGCGCTTCTCGATTTATCTACGATGAGCTCATCGCTTGCTTGTTAAGACCTTCACTTGCCAAACAGAAGGACCTTTCAGTATCTCAAACGGCTGTTGTACGATGGCGCGGCATCAGCAACCGAGATTGATGAGAGCGGTGATGGAACTCCGCAGGCAGCGGAAAGGCAGGCAGCGATCACGCCGACGGACGGACGAATAGTCGAAAGGGATGCGCGTCGTGAGCCTCCAGTGGAACACCTTCCCCATTCCCCCTCCCCCTTGAAGTCCATCCTAACACTTCCTACAACCTGCCACACAGCTAAGTAGGGTCGGTCGGATGCTGCTGATGAGCACGGCGAGATGATTCTGCCAGAGAGCGCCCACTGATTGCATGCAGCAGATAAATCTAATCGACCGGCGCTAAATTACCAGCGCTTTCAGACAAGCCGCCCGGAGCCTCTTCGATGGCAGATTGCCGCGCACTGAATGGGAAGAAATTATGCTTCAATGTGCGATAATGGGTTTTGACTAGTTATTTTGATGATTTTTATAGTGTCATAAAATATTATTTTTGCCAATGTTTGTTCTTCGCTGATGGGACTATTCTGCAGTGAAATTAAATGGCGATTGAGGAGAAATTAAGATGTTTGAAATTCTTTCCATAAGTGGTGCACTTACAAAGTAACGATTCGACAACCTCTCGGCGAGGTTCGTGATGATCTGCCCCGTTCAAGAGCTTTTAACGCACGATGCAGTTAACTACTAAGTAGTGTGTTTTATATAAACTGGACTTGCGGCGGTAGAGTACAGGTGAAGTTATGTACAGTAAAGATTTGTATAACGTGGTGGGTGTGCTGTACGCCCATCGCGATATTTCAGCTGTCCATTAACCAATAAACTTGATTTTTGGTAGTTGACTAGGTTATACCACATGCTAACAGTGTACCAAAAATCAACTTTATTGGTTAATGGACAGCTGAGATATCGCGATGGACGTACCCACCGCGTAATACAAATCTTTACTGTATATGAAAAGATGCTCGAATTGAATACCATCAGCTGTTAACAAAATTTGACAGTAGCTTATTCGAACTTTTAAAAGTTTAAGATTAAAGTATGTAAAGAAATTTAGAATAATGCGTAAAAAAATGCTGCCAGATGGTTATTTTATGAGTAAAATTCTTATTTTTGATTTTTACAGAAATTTTGGCAGCACGGCCATCTGTTTGTACGCTCTTAAATGATTCTACCTGTAAATAGGTCGGATTTAGTTAAAGCAAGGTTGAAACCAGCGGGGTGGTATGGCTGTCAAATCACATACATTGTCCATGTCCCACTCATCGGGTTTGGTACCTTTGGTACTGGGACCTACTTTTAGAAAGCAGTTAAACACCGCCTTTTAGTTATAAATTATAACTTATAATTTACCCGATCAGGAGAATTATATCCGTTTTTATATCTGTTTTATAACACATTTTGATATTTTAACATGTTATGTTACAAGTCGAAAATAAACTAATTAGGAAGAAAATTTAAGTTTATAACAGATTCAGATGCAAGTAGCACATTGAGTTATGAATGAGTTATATAGATTCCACCACTAAGAATGACACATTTCGCTTTAATAACAAAATATGTTACTTGCAAACTACTTTTATTACAAAATATGTTACTTGCAAAACTTATTTGATAACAAAATAACAAGATCTGTTATAATTTTGTTACGTCCTCCTGATCTACTAACTATTATTAGCTGTTATTTTCGATACGCTAGCTAGTTCCAAATTGTCGCCATCCATAGATGTTTAGTCCGCAAAATTTTGACAATTTCACACCCCTGGTTGAAACTACTCAAAATGCCCTTAAAGTGTACAAACTCAAACTTTGAGTAAAAATTTCAACCAATTTTGGCTACTTGCTACCGATAATTGAATTATTCTCTATGACAAATAACGCACTTTTAAGTCCTTACTACCAATTTTTTGGTTGAAAAACTACTCAAAATCTGAGTTTGTACACTTTAAGGGCATTTGAGTAGTTTCAGTCAAGCTTTAACTAATTCCGACCAATTTACAGGTAGAATCATTTAAGAGTGCACGCGAATTTGCTCTCCGTAAATTTGTGTATTTTAAAATCGGTTTCCAGTACAATTGCAGTTAAAATTAGTTTAAAGCGATTCAGTATTTCGAAACGATTTTGCAGAGAGTGACATACCATAATAAAAGTAAATTAAAAGAATAAAATTAGCTCAAGAAATTTTTATTCACCGTTGCTTATTTATTTCATACGACGCAAAATGGATCGGTCGCTTATATCTAATGCCCTGTTGTAATTTACGACAAATAATGTACCCCGTAGGATAATATATATGTAAGTGGTGTTTAGTGGCGATTGAGATTGCGGTTGTCGAAGCTAGAGAATATGTTATTCCTTACGTTTTCCCGGTGCCTGCTTGTTCTAATTGTGAATGTATGATACCGTCATCCGGGGCGAGATTGTGCCCAAAAAGCACATATTTTTGTTCTTTAGCTCACTATACACACAATTTAGAAACTAAGTTGATTTCAAACCTGTCAATATATACTAAATTGTTCAATTAACAACTACCGTAGAGATGGTTTAGTCACAATGAAACCTAATTTTACTGGAAGTGCCAAAAACATAAAGTTAGGCTAAAAATCTAAACAGTGAAACAGTGATCTAAACAGTTTATAAACAATACACATAAATATCAGTATAAAGTAGTTCATATGGGGCCGTCCATGAACTAAGTGGACTATTAAGGGCAGGGGATCGGCCAAAAATAACGCATCATACAAAAAGTATGAACGAAAATAACCCGGAGAGGTCTGAAATAACTAAAAATGAGTTCGTAGTCAATGGACAGCCTTTATATAGCCAGTAGCGTTTCTAGGGTTAACAAGGGAGCGATATACGAAGGGGTGTATCTTAAGGGGGCATACCTATTTGATCATTTAACAAAAGTAACCATTACTTCGTTCGAGAACCCGCGGCCGCAGAACATGTGACCTATCTCACCCCCCTCCTCCTCTTTAAAACTGGAAGTTTATACACGGTATAATATATTCGTCTTATATTAAAGTGTTTATTCAAATTTTCTGAAATTTCCAGAGAAAAAGTAAAAATTAGTTTAAATTATTTAGTAGACCTATGATGCTGTTTGCTCCCAAATGGATGATGCAATATAATCTGTCAAAATATTGTGCTCAATAGTAAAGAATGTGAGTGTACTGGTGTATACTGACGTATTTTTGTTGTGTATGTGAAATCCACAAATTGGATCGATCATTATGGCTTGGCACAATCTCACTCTCGAAAAGTATAAAGTTTCGAAAAATATTATTTTCGTAATCAAAACTTATCCAACGCATAATAACCTTTCAATACATTGTAAATGATATAGTTTATATACCTTCAAAATGAAACCCTGTTTAGGCTAAATAGTTTGCTAATATTATCTGTGTTCCATTCTAAGGTATGAATAAATATGTTATGTTCATCATCACTTGGAATATAAGTCACCAGTTTCTGTAGATATAATATATTTTCACAAATAAACATTTTTGGTTTTGGGCACAATCTCACCCCCGTGGCACAATCTCATCCCGGATTGCGGTAGTTTTGATTTTTGCAGTAAAACGTAAGGCGTTACATTGGATAACAATCTCATCTTTTCATTATGAGTGGCAATGTTTACTGATAGGGGATGAGGATCATCGCTTGTGTACAGTGTACAGTGCGCAGTATCGTAGAAGATCGACAAATATAGCTCTGGCCTCGTAGATCTAAGTCAAAATATGACGATTAATGGTCTTACCTGAAAAAGCTTTATGCACCATATTAGAGTAGCTAAGCTTGAATTAAGCGCCTATTCTCCAGATGAGGAGCGGCTAAAACAGCGTCTATCTCGGAGTGTGTGGCTGAATATGAAGTCCCGTAGTTTGCACATTCGCACAAAACTCGCGCTCTGCACAATACTAATTCTCCCGGTGACCCATTATAGATATGAATCATGGACGCTAAAAGAATA
The DNA here is from genome assembly GCF_943734655.1 of Sabethes cyaneus. Classification (NCBI taxonomy): domain Eukaryota; kingdom Metazoa; phylum Arthropoda; class Insecta; order Diptera; family Culicidae; genus Sabethes; species Sabethes cyaneus. The sequence goes on from NC_071354.1 coordinate 85,316,241, forward strand.
AACCAAACCACGTGTTTTAGTCTTGACCTTGAAATGCGATCAACGAATATATAATTATATTTTTTTGGCTTTTTTTTTTTTGAAACGGTGGTTCTACAATTGATGAAGGGACGGTAGGGGAAAGTAATGAAGAATTTTTGAATGGAGGGGATATCGCTAAAAGAAGCTGATCGACGAGTGCTTAGGATTTTTGAGCGTAAAATTCTGTGATTTATAATTGGTTGCCAAATGAAAAATGGAGTGTGGCGCAGACGCATCAATCATGATTGGTATCAAGTATACAAATATGCTGAAATAGTGAAGGACGCTGTCGATAATGACGCTGGTGTTCGAAGGAATTGGGGAACAGGTACCCAGGACCAACAGTACTAGAGAACCAGAATTCATTTAGTGCAGGATTGATAACGAGAGGTCGATCCCGTTGTAGCGATTAGCACTCACGGCCCAAGCAGCACAGTTTTAGCACTTTTTGTTGCAGTAACTTATTTATGACTGAAATTAGTCATATATCGGTTGCTACAGCTGGTTTCTAACATCTGTGCTAGTAGGGGGCTCTCTCGCCGAAGACCCAGGTTCAAATACTAAGCCCGCAGAAGTCGTGAATTGCTGTTAAAGTGACTAACTATACAAATAAAAATGAATTTCTGTCTGTCTGTCTGTATGTACTCAAAGCCGTAGCCTGACAATATGACGCCCTTGGCGTATCCTAAATTAGCGTTTCTTCTTTTCTTGTATTCACCCATCTACTTATATAATCTATTTATATAATCTATTTATATAAGAGGCTTATGTCTGTACCGAAAACCAGGTCTCTGACAGGACGTCATAAGAGGCTTATCGGTAATTAAAAACCCTGACAGGACGTCATGCTTTCGTAGCAATAATGGGTTATATTCTCAGTCACCTCACTGGTCGCCTGCTGGACTGCTTGATTGCTCAACTGGTTGACTAGATTGCTCGACTGGACTGATCGATTAGACTGCTCGATCTGATTGCTCGATTGAACTGCTTAACTGAACTGCTCGACTGAACTGTTCGATTCGACTGCTCGATAGGACAGATCGACTTGACTGCTTGACGGAACAGCTCGATTCAACTGCTCGAGTGGACTACTCGACTTAGCTACTCGATTCGACTGCTTGCCCCATTTGCTTGACTTACTACTTGACCCGACTGCTCGACTTAACTGCTCGACTGGACTGTTAGATTCGATTTCTCGACTGGCCTGCTTGACTAAACACCATGATTTATCTGCTCGACTAGAATGCTCGACTCAACTGTTCGATTCGACGCTCGACTCAACTGCTTGATTCCACTGCTCGACTGGACTACTCGACTCAACTGCTCGACTCGACTGCTAGAATGAACTGCTTGACTCAAATACTCGATTGGACTATTCGAATCGGCTGCTCGACTCAACTGCTCAACCCGATTGCTCGATTCAACAGCCGACTTAACTGCTCGACTGAACTGCTCGACTAAACTGTTCGACTTAACTGCTCGACTGAACTACTTGACCCGACTGTTCGATTAGACTGCTCACCTAGACTACTCGATACAACTGCGCGACTAGACTACTCGATTCAACTGCTTGACTGGACTACTCGACTTAACTGCTCGATTAAACTGCTTGACTGGACTACTCGACTTAACTGCTCGATTAAACTGCTCGACTGGACTGCTCGATTAAACTGCTCGACTCGAATGCTCGGTTCAGCTGCTCAACTCGACTGCTCGACTCAACTGCACAGCTAGACTGCTTGACTGAACAGCTTGATTTGACTGCTCAACTAAATTGCTCGATTTGACTGCTCGGCTCAACTGCTTGACTTCTGTTTGATTCGACAACTCGAATAAACTGCGCGATTCAACTGCTCGACTGGACTACTCGACTGGGCTCAACTCGACTGCTCGACTCAGCTGCTCAACTAGACTACTCGACTCAACTGCTCGAGTAAACCGTTCGACTGGACTACTCGACTCAACTACTCGACTCGACTGTTCGACGAAGCTAACTTTTCGAAAAAGTAGAGTATTGTAATAGGGGTATTCGCATTACAGGTCCGGTTTCTATGGAGATGGAAATGTTATGCGAGTAGCGGCAGTATAAATACGCAATACACCGTACCGATACCCAACATAGCAAGCGCTACGTGAATACTCCTAATATATTCTGTACACAAGAATTTTTATCCTTGTTATACGTTTTTGAAGAACGCTAAACTAAACAACTATCCACCAGAACAGGCTTGTTATTTCCTCACTCATGCTGCAAAAAGTGCAACTTTTTTTGTTCTACACAATGAGCAGAACTGCTGTCAGAAATGAGAAATTAATCCACACAGTGAGAAACAGACTAAACATTAAAAGAAAAACTGACGCGCAGAAAAACTTCTTACTGCGCTCTTTAACTTTCGGTTTCGCTCTCGATCCTGTCGGTAGCTACAGTAGTGAGCGTGAAAACGAAACAATAGGTGCCCGTACAGAAACTATAGACTCAGAGGCGTCAAGGCAATCAAAACTCGTTAAATTTTGAATCTTAGCGGAGAACTACCTTTGCTTATGCTGCCTTTGCTTTTCTGTAGGTGCGTGTCAAGAAGCAAGTTCATGGGAATTCCAATGTGCCATATCTAAATAACATTTTTCGCACTGCTACCGTTGTGACATGCCTAACCATATGATGCAGTTGCGTTCACGGGCAGCCAAACTCAACTGAATATATTAAATCTCGGGTAATTTTTCAAATAGACCTATGTGATACTGAGAGATTCTCTTCGCGTCTCCTCTCTTCCGCGTTTCACGGCGATAATAATGCATTGAAAAGAAAATCTTCAAAACATTTAGCTAGCTAGTGACTCCGGCAACCGATTCATGTAAAGCTGATGTATTAAAATGCATTAGTAGCGCCGTAAAAAGCGGAAGAGAGGAGACACGAAGAGAATCTCTCATCGTCACATATCTCTATTTGAAAATTTACCCGAGAAATGTAAGAATCATGATTCAACTGCATTAATGGATAAATATTTTTCTGGTGGCAATGACCGCTATTTACAATCGTCGTTTTTTCTCAACGCACTACCCATGTTAAAACTACCTGTAGTTGTCATAAGTCAGCACATCGCATCAACGTATTCAAAGTGTATTAACATTCTGTTGCTCATACAACCGCGTTCAACAAGAAAGAGAAGACTCAAAATGAAACGGAGAACCACCAGAACCACTGCACCAGAAGAAGAAATTTCAGAAACAAATATGAATGCTGAAGTAAAGTTGCAGCTGTTAGTAGATCACAAAGCTTCAAAGTTGTGGAAAAATCTATAGATAAAGTTATTATGTGCTTGCCTGATGATGGAAATCAGAATTTGGAGAATGTTCACAAGGCAGCAGTGCTATCGAGACATTTCCAACAGACTTTTGCAGACTTTTCCGATCCATTGCTAAATAGTTCTCGCGCAAAGCCAATAGAAACTAACCAGCTTTTTTCAATCAAAGCACTTCAGCTACTTGTTCCTTGGTCAGACAAACATGAAACTTGAGGGATACAACAACGCATCAAACGTGAGTTCAGATGAAAGTGAGAATGATTCGAATTCATAGCGATTTCCAAATCATGAAACTAAGATCTAAAGGCAAAGCCGTAGGCTTAAGCGTCTTTGTAAGACTTGACCCTTCTTTATCGACAGACATCACAGCCGGCTGTTAGAGTACAGGATAGCTACGGGGCTAGTGCAACAATCCTATTGACTCTATCTAGCAGCACTCCCTAGCCGAGATTCGAACGTTCCACGACCGGCTTGTTAGACCAGCATGGTACCTCGAAGCTAACTGGGCGATTACAAGAGTACGATCTACAGTTTACATTTTGCTGAATAAATACAACAATGATGAAGTTTTGTAACAAAAGAGTATGTCACTTGATACCCATATTTGCTTTGCGATAAGTTGGAATATTATACCGAAAGTGTGTATCAAAAAGCACGCATGAAGAATGCGAACCTTTTGATAATAATACAGTTTTTTACAATTTCAAATTAATATTGAATAAAGAAAGTCTTCCACAGTAAGGCCATTGCAAATCATATTAAAAGTTTTTGTCTCCCCCCCCCCCCCCCTTGGAAATTGGCTTGAAAAATCGGGGGGCAAAAAAAATAATTTGTAGGATATGAGTTAATGTTTTTTTTATAAAACCAATTGTCTGTGGACTCTACAGCCTGAAAAGCTTGAAAAATCAATGTACGAGTTGAGTTAACGCTTCTAGCATGAAATAGAATTGGAAATTCAAACAACGGAATTTCCGAAAATCGGCCAAAAAAATTTTCTTTCGTTTTTGTCTTTTTTTCGTAGATTTTTGCATGGAAATTAACAACGTATATATTAAAAGCAAGAATAGATTTGGTTTTCACGTTTAAAATTAAAAATTTTTTTTTTGCTCAATTAAAAAATTCTCTTTGTTTTTTTTGCCATTTCTGTCAATAAACAATTAATCCAGACCACTTTTCATGTCAGTGGTATTTTTAGATTGCACGTCAATATTCGCATTTAACAATGCTAATATCCATATTTATAATCCATATTGCTTTCCTTTATAGTGAACCCCCATAAAAAAATATCTAGCAAGGAAATTAATTCACCGTCTGCCTGTATCACTTCCTCTTCTAAGCTCTAATAACATATAATGTTCTCACAATCAAATTGTCGATCAGCAGTTTCACCCGACAAGGTGTTGCAATATTCTTGGGATATGGCGGTTCGGTTTGGAGTAAGAATACTAGATGTGGTCCTCGTAACGTGTCGTTCTCGACTATATTGTACTGAAATATTTCTTCCTATGCTATGTGTCGTACGTTTTACGCTATGCGCTGTGTCAGCGTATAATTGTCACCGTTCGACGCGGTACAGTCCGTTTACGCTTATACAGCATAACCGATCCGCGTCGCGCTGAACCATTTCAATCATGAGCGTCCACCACACGCCCTATTTACATTTTTTAAAAATTGTTATCTATAGTTAAGAATTTTTAAACTAAACAAGGAAATATGAACTAGGATTTATATAATGCGTATTATTCCCATGTAATTTGAAAGAACTCATTATGAAACAATCGTCCACCACACGTCCTATTGTTTCAACTTATATGTATTATTATTTTCATTCCTTATAACTTTTTATTCTATTTTTATGTATTATATCCTCTTTACCATTGATCTCTACCCTTATATTTGAGTCTATGTCCTCTACTACTCTGTATGGACCTATAAATTTATTGTCCAATTTTTTACCTATTTCATTTTTAATTAGGACTAAGTCATCTTTGTTATAACATTTTGGTACAATGTTTAAGTTATTTTTCATTGTTCTTTTCATCTTGCTAGAAAGAAGGTTTTCTCTTATTTCTTGATGGCATACTTGTAACTTTAACGTCAATTGCTTGCTATAGTTGTCTATGTCATAAATAGGCACTGGATTATCATTTGTTAAATTTGAAGGCATGTTACTATTTTTTCCGAATACTAAATAAAAAGGTGTGTATCCAGTGTTAGTGTGAACGGTATTGTTATATGCGAATGTGTAAAATGGTATCCAATGTACCCAAGAAAATAATTTTTCGTTACAATAGATGCGTAAAAAGTTTCCTAAACATTTGTGTGTGTTCTCCAAAGAACCTATAGTTTCATGATGGTAAGCTGTAGAATTTAGTTTTTGAATATTCAATAATTTGGCAATGGATGTAAACAAACTCGACATAAACTCTGTTCCTCTATCCGACGCAATTCGTTGTGGAACACCATATTTTAAAATAACATGCTCCACGAATGCTTTAGCTACTGTCTCTGTTGACTTGTTAGGTATCGGTGTTGCGGTTATAAATTTTGTTAACTCGCATTGCGTTGTTAGTATATATTCGTATCCATTGGTAGGTATCAAAGGACCAACCAAATCTACGTAGATTTTTTCAAATGCTGTGCTTGCTGTTGTCGTAATGATCATTGGAGTTTTTCCGCATCTTCCAACTTTTGATATCTGGCATTGCTTGCATTTTTTAATGAAATTCTCTACATCGCATTTCATGTTTTTCCAAAAATATCTTTTGCTTATAGTTGCAAGTGTGCGTCTAATACCCGCATGTCCCGCTGTCGGTAATATATGGTAGTCGTTTAGTATTAAAAGCTTTGACCTTTCGTCTGTTACTTCTTCTATTTGCTCTCCGATTTTTATTAAAATTGGTAATGTTTTTACTGATGATGGTCGACCATATATCTGTAGTTCTTCATATTTTTTAATGACGTCATATGTCTCCTTATTATTTTTGATGATTATATATTTTATATTATTAATTTTTGAATATTCCGCCACCTTCGACAACATTGCCCGTAGGTCAATTTGTGTCCTTTTGAGGGGAATTTCAATTACATCTGTGGAGATTTGCATGCTTTTTATGTTATCTTTCATTACCATTTTAACGTATTTGTCTTGTTTAGACGAAGGTTGATCAGTCCTATCGTCATTCGCTTTTTCGCCTTTAAGTTTCGAAGCTCTGGTAACGACTAGAACAGTTTTCCCATGAAGTGTTTTCAGGTCTTGAATCGAAATGCGTGACAACGCGTCCGCTATCACATTCTCGCTTCCTTTCCTGAAAGTTACTTCAAAATCATATTCTTCTAAAGCTAACCTGAATTTTGTTAATCTGCTGGAGGGGTCAGCTAAAGTAAAAAGGTAAACTAATGGTCTATGGTCACTGTAGACTTCAAATCTTCTTCCATACAGGTATGGTCGAAAATGCTTGATAGCCCACACCATAGCCAATAACTCCTTTTCTATCGTACTGTAATTTGATTCGGCTTTATTCAGAGTCTTGCTGGCATATGCAACCGGTTTGCCGTTGCTATTAGATAGCACAGCACCAATCGCATATCCAGACGCATCCGTATGTAAGTTGAATTTGTTGGTCTCCGTTAGATCCGGGTAATCCAGTACTGGTGGATTTATAAAACATTGTTTTAATTTCTCGAATGAGTTGTGGCATTCGCTACTCCATTCAAACTTTACACCCTTTCTGGTCAACTTGTTTAACGGTGTGCAAAGCCTAGCAAAGTCTTTTATGTGCTTCCGATAGTAATTTGCGAAAGCAACGAATCGCTTGACTTCGTCCGCAGTGGAAGGGATCGGCCATTTTTTCACTGCTTCGATTTTAGCAGGATCAGGCCTGATGCCTTCAGCAGATATGTAATGTCCCAGGTATACTAAATTTTCTTGCAAAAAATTGCATTTTTCGGGGTTTAGTTTTAAATTTACCTCTCGCAATCTTCGGAAAACGTTCGAGAGATTTTTGTTATGCTCTTCTAGATTTCTACCAAATATGATGAGATCATCCAAATATACTAAACACTTCTCTCCATTAAGACCTGCCATCGCTATGGTCATTAGTCTTGAAAATGATGCTGGGCTTATTTTTAGTCCCATTGGAAGCCTTGTCATCTGATATTGTCCAGACGACGTCGAGAAAGCTGTTAGTGGCCTATCCTCTTGCTTCAAATTGCATTGGTAGTACCCTTGGGACAAGTCTAAATGCGAAAAGTACTTCGCTCCTGCCAATGAGTCTATGACCTCCTCTATATTTGGGAGTGGAAATGTATCGTTCTCAAGAACATTGTTAAGTTTCCGATAATCAACAACCAACCTCCATTTCTTTTTGTCATTCGCCGACTTTTTTGGCACTAGTAAAATTGGGCTATTCCATTCGGAACTAGTCTTTTCAATGACTCCATCTGACATCATCCTATCAATCTGGTCATTTATTTCCCTTTTTTGCGCCAGGGGAAGGCGATATTGTTTAGAAAATATTGGAGTTGTGCCATCCTTTATTTTAATACTGGATGTGTACTTATCCGTTACTGTTAATTTATCGTCTTTCAAGCAAAACACATCAGCGTATTTTAAGCATAGCCTCTGCATCTCTGCCTGATCTTGTTTTGTCAAATGTTTCAAGTTCAACTCATTTAAAAGTTTACTTGCTCTATTAGTATCGTATTTTGGCAGTTTAATTTTTCCTACCACATTGTAATCCCTTAGATCCTTTGTTTCAATATTTTTTGTTTCAATGCAAATTTCCTTATTTGCTATATTAATAATTCTTACGGGTAATTTCCCTTCTTTTGGAACTGATATTGAATTTGCTATGAAAACATGTGGCATTATTTCTTGTTGTAGTACCACACAAGTACCCGTCACACCGGTATCAACGTACCTTACCACCTCAGTACGAGCCGGTATAATGTAGCATGTTTCAGTTTTTGGTTGTTGCAATCTCATCTCCATACCCACAAAATCAACAATGGCTCCAAATTCTCTCAAAAAATCTGTGCCAATCAAGCCGTTAACTGCATCCGGCAAGCTCTCTATAATATTAAATTTAATGGGATATTCCACAGACTTGTACCCCACAAAAGTGTCAACGGATCCCAGAGTACGGGTTATTCCGTTTACACCACTGATTTCTAATGTGTGTGAATTATTGATATTGATAAATTCGGGAAGACATCTTTTGTCCAGAATACAACAAGATGCTCCACTGTCAATTATGAGTTCTATTACTCTGCCAAATAATTTAAATTTTGCTCTGAGAGCCTTCTTCGCACTAAAATTAACGAAAAAGATCGATTAAATGTGCCTCTTCTACAGGTTGTTGTTGTTGCTGTTGTTGTGTTTGTTGTTGCTGTTGTTGTCGTTGCTGAGGTTCGGCCATATGTGCCACATGTCCGTTGTTCCTCCCGCGACTGTTATTTCCTCGGTAGGTTTGGTTGGTTTGGTGGTTATTGTTATAACCATAGTTGTTATTGTGTTGTGTACCCCTACCACGGTACCTAGTGTTTCCTCGGTAACCACCACGACCTCCAGAGCTTCCTCGGCTTCTCCAATTATTTCGATCGTTGCCCCTATAGGGCGTTCTTCCTGATGTGCACCATAGTGCCATCATATTTTCTAAACTATTTTCAGTTTTTGGAGTACTTTGGCACTCCAACGCATCCGATATCGCTTTATTTAGCGATGTCGGATTCCGTGCTTTTACGAAAAATTGTGTTGAGGGATCTTTCAATCCCTCGACAAATGCCTGAACCGCTACAGGTTCGACAATATTTAGGGCTGCCGCCTCACTTGGGAAAGTTCCCATTGAAACGTGTGCGGCTGCCAATTTAGCGGACAGGTTTTCTATGTCCGCGCCGAACTCTGCGATTTGTTTAGAATGTTGTTTTTTCAATGCCATCTCCTTTTCCACCGCTCTCGGTGTAATCTTCACCGAAAATTTTCTTTTCAGTGCATCAAACGCCTCGGCGGTTGTTCGGGCATTATCGATTGCCCCGTGGGCTGCGCCTACTAGTCTTGTTTTTAAAAATTTCAGGACGTCTGCTGGTGGAACTCCGTTGGAGTATTCCTCCAGCAATTCGACGGTTTCAATAAATATGGACAGTTTCGATGGTTCGCCATTATATCTGTCGACTACCTTCATGGCCAAGCTAAGGTCTAGTTTGGTCGCCATTTCGTAGCGTTCTTCTTCTTCGAAGTCTGAAAATTCTTCTTGAAGAACTTCCTCGTCGTCGTTTGATTCCTCTGAGTCTTCTTCGTTATCTTGTATTTTCGAATTTTCACCCTCACCCCCTTTAGTGCCTTCAGGGGCTAAGGTGTCGTCTAGGTTAGCAGGTACTGAGCCAAGCAGCTTATAGCACTGCCTAGCAACAGACTTCAGTTGTAGATATCTTCTTTTAAATTGGGCTTTAGTCTCTATTGCTTTACATTTGTTTACGGCCCTTTTTAGCTCTTCTAATATGGTTTGGATTTCCCTTATTTTCCTTACCTTAGTGCCTGGTTTATAATTGGCATGTTTTTTTAAATTAGCATGTAATTTCCCTAACGCATCTCCTGCTTTGAAAAATTCTTCCATTCCAGTGATAGTGCCTAAAACAAAATTTTTTTTTTTTTTTTTTTTTTGTAAAGTAATTTATATTCTTCTTTTTTTACTAATGGATACTTCCCAATTATTTCTCTGGTTATATTTGAGATGTTCTATGGTCATCACATTTGACATTTTTTCCCCGCAGCAGCCGAAATTTCCCATATCTCGCTAGTGTGAAATTTTCCATCCATCCGAAGCTGGGATCATCGAACGAAATTTTCTCTCGCAGTCATCGTCTGGTTGATTGAAATCATTTCCAGTTGTAGAACTGAATCAGCACTTTTATCCGTAGAATGTATGTCGATGTACGAATGCAACGTGGAAGCTACTTGGGACAGCACTACACTTTTTTTTTTTTTTTTTTTTTTTTTTTATACGTTTGTTTTTTAAAGCAATTGTTTATTGTTTTAATTGTTTTTATTTTGAATCACAACATTTGGTAGTTTCTTACACGTTTGGCAAATTTGCCATACTAATAGCTCTTTGGGCGACACTTTCTGTCTGTTGACGGTGCAGTTTTGCTACTATACGCACTACAATGTATCCTACAGCCAACGCTGCTATCACGCACAGTGCAATTGTTTGTGCGGTATGGTTCTGTTCAATGACGCTATTTGATGCGGCCGGTGCGATGATTTCATCCGCACTAAACCATCCCATTGTAATTTTTTTTTTCACTCTACGATTCACGTATTACGTGGTCTCTTCCAGAACACTGTTCGAAGCGTGCTTTTTCGTTTTGCAACCAACAAGGACGTTTTTCATTGCACAATTTCTGAAACTATAACTTCCGGAACAAAACTCGACCACTTTTTTTTTTTAACTTGGGCATCTCCAACGCGTGAATCAGAAAATTTAACCGTATCGAAACTCGCTTTCACTGCATACTGGCGAGGATCGCCATGCAATATTCTTGGGATATGGCGGTTCGGTTTGGAGTAAGAATACTAGATGTGGTCCTCGTAACGTGTCGTTCTCGACTATATTGTACTGAAATATTTCTTCCTATGCTATGTGTCGTACGTTTTACGCTATGCGCTGTGTCAGCGTATAATTGTCACCGTTCGACGCGGTACAGTCCGTTTACGCTTATACAGCATAACCGATCCGCGTCGCGCTGAACCATTTCAATCATGAGCGTCCACCACAGTGTCATTATAGTGCACACTCTCGCAGCAGCAGCTGTGAAAAAAATCAACCCCCTGGCCTGCCTCCCCCATTCAATCAAACACAGATTCGTAGCTACTCCCGGATCTTTGCGTCCTACAACTCAACCGACACTCGCTACCGACGGCGACAGACCCGCAAAACCGGTCTGCTTTAGTTTCCACGATGATGTTGATGATGATGGTGACCGGACACCTCAAGTTCGGTCCATTTACATATTTTATTAGAACAGAGCTGCCCGGCCCCAGCGAGCCGTGCAATTGCCGTTGTTCTGGCGAGATCTAAAAACCACTGTCTATGATCCTCCGACGACGACGACGACGACACCGCGGGCAATCAGGGTGACATGTTTACAATCGACACCGCAGATGCCTTCCGAAGAAGCAAAGCGCACCGCGTCGTCCAGAAGGTGTCTCAAACGTGATTCGTTGTTGGATAGAAACCATGTTTGTTATGATCGTTCTGTCACCTATTTTAGCGGAGACGGTGAGATGAAAATTCGAATGAATTCTGGCCGCGATGAGGGCGAGGCAAATTTGATAAAAAAAAGATGGGAAAGACTACTTAGCCGAGCATCAATGATCCTAAATTCTTGAATGCATTTTAGCAATATCAAGCTCCCCTCATATATAACAGTCAATTTTCGCAATAAAAAACTTAAAAATTTTATACATTTTTCTTTTTTGTCCGAGAGTCTCGAATCATTTCATTTGCGCAATTGGTCCCAATAAAACCAACACCAGCCGCGATTTTTTTGCTCTCCAAAATTTACTACACACCGGGGTATACCGCATCACGACCAGTGCACAATTCGAATGAATTTCATGTCGATAATTTGCCATTTTTTCATTTTATCGGAAATTAATCTTCAGTTACGATCTTAACGACAGCCCACTGACGACGGTTATTGGACCACCTCCCCGATTCACGGGACGATCGAGAGGGTTTCGGAAATTAAAACGCCCGAAATTGGAATCAAATTTTACGATCGTGAGCATGGTTTGGGTGCCTAATAAAACTATAAAATTCGAAGATGCGAAAGCTTCCCTTTGAATTGCTCGGATGGGAAGTTTGGCATAATTGCACTGGACGCGTCCGTGCGTCGAACTCATCCGATTCCACTTGCTGTTCCTGGCGCGTCCCGCCAGCCAACGAGCTCTGTGCAAACTCATTACGCGCAACGATCGATTGGTACCTCCCAGGATATTGCTCGTTACCAATTTGCATAATGATCACCTGGAATGGCATCGTTAAGCCGCACTGAATTAGTTCTTTAAAAATACATTTTCCTCTTTAAAACACTGACCAAAACAACGACCGTTTGTGCATTTGTGGTGCCATTTTATAATACCTAAGGACGCCATATCAATCGACCAGCTTCGGCGGGACCGGAGGGTAAGCGGAACCGACCGGCCGAGCGCGGGAATGGGCCATTAACGTCGTCTCTTCACTTTTATTTAGGGATTGGTCAAATTTTCTTCCGCACCGCGATCTATAAAAATCGGAAAATTATTAATCGTAAAAATGTAAATAAATTGTTCCTTCTCCACTCGTCTTAAGTGACACACCTAGCAAACAGGTTCGCTTTCGGTTCTTTCGAAAAATTTGTCCAACTGATTGAGAGAGGTCACGCGTCGAAGTTCGGTTATTGGGAGGGATGGCTTTGGTGTGGGGTTTTTTTTCGTATGACGCTTTGACCACTTTTGGGTTTTAGACATGCTGTTGATGTTGTTGCTAGCAGTCTAGTTTCGAATAAACTTAGTAGTTTATTTACTTGCTCTGATTCGAATTAGTTTCACCTTTTGGTTTTATGATTTGTTTCCGATTTACGTCAATGATATTAAGAAATAGTTTATCATCATAACCCACATATTCACCCATATAAGTTTTAGGTCAAATTGAAATAAACAACTCATCGTTTGATTCATGTGTTTCGTAAAAAAAACAACCTTTGTAATATGCTAATCTACTGTGGGTCTCCGGCTTCTGTTGGATACAAGTACACTGTCTCCTTCCTGAAGCTAAGCCCATTTCTGGTATGAGTCAACAAACGCTGATAGGATTCACATCCACATATTCTTGTATAGGTACACCAAACCCATAGCTATAAGTTAGCAGAACAACATTGACAGAGTCCAGACATGCTGATATTAATATTGCTACCATTTGCTCACGATCATCGGCCATGGCCACGGCCAAGGCCCATCTAGCGAAAGATTGAAACATGAGCCCTCTCGGTCGGTTTCGGTCATGCACCCGCGCCGGGTAAATATATTTCCAATTCGATGCTTGTGTCACACAATAAAAACCGATGACGGAAGAAATTGAGCAGCCACGAACGAAGACTGAGGCGACAGTCAGCTTCCCTTCAGCAGCATCAAAACATGGCTACTGTTTATGATAATTTGCTACGAAAACATTCTCCACCATTGCACTGGCTGGCTGCTGGTTTTTACCGTGTTTAACTCGGTCGTCAGAACTTCTTCGAAACGAATTCAGTAACTAAAGTTAGCCGGATCCACAGGTCTTCGGAGAATGGACCAACTACAATCAAATATATTTGTAGTGAGTACACGATCACGAAACAAAACAGAAAACTCCTTGACTTGCAATTGCTTGCAATAGTAACGTACAATATGCGGTTTGCGAAGAGGTACAGAACATGAACCTGCATGATGTTCACCGGATTATAGTGGCTTCTGGTTCTTCGTGGCCGTCGGAGACTCTCACATGGACCATTCCTCCGTGTCGATGTCATTCCTCGCTGTTGAAGGCGCACCATTTGGTTCAATTATGATCCAGGTAATATTTGGTCCAATATCGTAACTCTCAATTAATCGCAAAATTATGCAACCAGTTACGATGCAAATATAAAAATATATGTAATCGTTTTTTCATTGTCTACCCCGGCTCTCGACGACGACAGCAGCGGTAGAGCTCCCCAACGTGGCGTGGCGCTACAAGTAGTACATGTTCAGAGTGCCACCGGCCGATTTCTGCCTGCGCCACCGGCTGGCGGCGCGGCGGAAGGAGACTTGCAGCCCCCAGGTGAACGCAAACGAAACGCGAAAGTAATTGTACGGCACGATTCGAGCATTTTACCTGTCTCCATCATCACCGCCGACGGTCGCCATCGTCGGTCGTCAGCGCTTCCAAGTATGTCCGCCGTTTTGGACTAGTTTATCGAAATCGTTGCTGTTGCCGGAGCTCACATGGAAACACGGGGAACGTGCATCGGACGACAAGTATTGTGCCAGAAAATATGTGTGAAAATGTGTTTATTCCAAAGAGGACGCATTCTTTATACGGTTGAATGTCACTGTGGGGTCAAGTGCAGCCTGGGATAAAGATTTATCCAACAGTTGAGCAATGAATTCTTCACGGATATAAGATTTTATATTCTTATGATTATTAGGCCATTACAAATATTTTTTAAAGTTTTTGTCCTTCCGGTGTTCGGCCACTGAAGGGGGGGGGCGAAAAAAAAACAAAGTGAATTTTTTAATCGAGCAAAAAAACATGGATTTTGAGAATTTTTATTCAAGGTTTAAACGTGAAAACCGAATCTATTCTTGCTTATAATATATACGTTATTATTTTCTATGCAAAAATATACGAAAAAAGACAAAAACGAAGGAAAAATTTTTTGGACGATTTTCGGAAATTCCATTGTTCGAATTTCCATTTCTGTTTCGTGCTAGAAGCGTTAATTCAACTCGGAGACTCAATTTTCGAGTTTTTCAGATTTTAGAGCCCACAGACAATTGATTTTATAAAAAGAAATTTGACTCATATCCTACAAATTATTTTTTTGCCCCCCCGAGCCAATTTCCAAGGGGGGGGGGGTGACAAAAACTTTAAATATGATTTGCAATGGCCTTAAATAAAATTAAATGAATAAAATAAATTAAATGAGTTAATGATAGCAAACGATCAAGAATTTTCTAAGCAACATTTTACTCTAATCAGACTGCAAAATCCAATATGACCATAAAAACAATTTGTTTCAGTTTCCGGCTATGACTCTTTTATGTACAACATCTTAGAGCTATATTTTATGGAATGTAAGAACTCAAAAAACTAATACTAAGATTAAATATCTTCGCAAACACTGGCCAATGGAATGTATCCGCAGTTTTCGGAATTCTGAACAGACATTTATATTTTCCGGATCGTAAGATTCGGGCTCAACTAGTAATAATAATATTTCAATAAGGCCAGTACAAATATTTTATAAAGTTTTTGTCCTTCCGGTGTTGGTCCACTGAAGAAGGGGGGGGGGGGGGTTCGAAAAAAAAAAGATTTTTCAAATGAGTTAATAAAGTGTTTTAAGCATTTTTATATAAAGTTAAAATGTGAAAGCCAAATCTATAATTGCTTCTCATATATACGTTACTATTTTCACTATTGATATTTGGCAGGGTAGTCTTCAGAGAAATTTATACAGACTTAGATTTGGTGTTTCGACACTTTGTTGGTGTCTTTTTCAATTCAATATCAATAATTACAATCAGGAATGGCATGATCGCTTTGACCAAATTTACATTCATTTAACAGTACCGTCTCAGCCAAGCAAATTTGACAAAGTTTTATATGAAGCATTTATACAATTAGTTATTAACTACAATTTTGCTAAATGAAGTTGGGCTGTGTCTTCTGTATTTACAGTGCTACTATGCTAGTCCCAATCAACAATTTGCGTTTTATTATACTCTTATGATGGCATTTAAGACCAAAATTGGTCATGAAAACCGCCATAAAAGTGTACTAAAACTTACATTGTTGCTTGGGGTAGCTCATTACCCGAGCAGGAGCGAAGAAATTTGTGCTTCATTTGTATAGGAGCCCCCCCCCCCCCCCCCCCCCCCCTCTTACGCCCTCCTTAAAATTGCTCTCTTATACCCCTATAAAATTGCTGGTCATTTTATCTATCCAACGACATATAAATTGTTCAGTTTCGATCAGTAGTTCAGTAGTTATTAGCATTTGAAATCTTTCATTCAAACGTTACACCTCTATTTTCGTTTTCACAAAATGCTACCCAGTCCCAGTATAGTAAACAAAGACGTAGTCCTACGTCAAAAAGTGACTCCCTCGACCCAACAGGTCGAAGATTCTTTTCGACATTCAAGCCTATACCAATTTGATATCTGTGCTTGGGAAGTACGCAAAAAAAAGTTTTTCGTACGACGAATAAACTAATTTGATGTCTGTGTTGGAAAAGATACAAAATATCCTTATCCCAACGTTGAAGATTCCTTATGACGATTAAACTTAGGCCTATTTGATATCTGTGTAGGGGAAGTGCGCTACAGCAGTACCGTTCGGCTGACTATGATTCTATATGTTCATATCTATGCATGCGCACTTTTGCCATTTAACTGAAAGAGTAGTGAAAATAGAATGTACCTACTATTGAAATTGCTATTGCCACCTCCAAAAACATGGCCGCTCGTGGGACCTTATTCCAGCACAGACTCCTAGACACAAGTACACCTGGAGGTCACCTAATCAGACAGAATCACAGATCGACCACGTTTTGATCGACTGTCGGCACTTCTCAGACATTATCGACGTCAGATTCTATAGATAAGTGCTAACGTTGACTCGGACAACTACCTTGTGATGGGCAAAATGTGCCGAAAACTCTCCGTTGTGAACAACATTCGGTACCGGCGCTAGCCTCGGTTAGATCTCGTGCGGCTGAAACAGTCAGACGTCGCCGCACGCTATGCGCATTCACTCGAAGCTGCGCTGCCGGAAGAGGACGAGCTGATCGAAGCCCCTCTCGAGGACTGTTGGAACGCCATCAAAACAGCCATCAGCAGTGTAGGGAGAGCTCAATCAAGCAAATAGCACGGAATCAGCGGAACGATGGGTTTCAAGATCAGTGATGCCAGATTTATGGATTTAGGAATTTTCTACGGACCTACGGATCGAGTACTCAAATCTACGGATGTTCATAAACTTTGTGGAAAAAATTGAAAGTTTCATTTAGTGACAAAAAGTACGTGTGGGTTTGTTTTTTGTATGCCAGAAGGGCATTGGGTTAAAAGGCCAGACAGTCTTAATGATCGTCTTTTGTGGCAGGCCCCGATTGCTGTACACAGTTTACGGACCGCTCATACCCATTGATGGAGTTGAGCGGGACGTGTGGGTTACATGAAATGAATAATATCCCGAAAAGCATAACTTTATTCTTTCTGAGAGAAAGAAGCGAAAAGAATACTTTTCTTTAATGAGAAGTGTATTAAGAACGGCAGATTTGCTTTATTGCTGTTTATAAAAAACTAGCATTTTTCGCTTCAACGCTTCAATGTTGCTACATCGTCGTAATTGCCTATTTCCGTCCTATCCAACACAAATTATTAAAAATATCAGCATTTTTATGACACACCATGCAAAACTAGTTATTCCCTAATATTTTAGTTTGTTGTCTATCATACGCAATCAATCAAAGTGAGCTGAGATCTATTTAAATGCTTTTTATCATTAAAGAACCTACCAGCCAAATTTCCTACGTTTTTTCGTGCGACGAAGAAGACAATGTCGACTAATCGTTTTATTTAATTTCCGTCGTTCATAAATGAAAATAACTCACGCAAGGCATTGTCGTTATTCTACAGCCAGAAAAACTTGCCTGACCTGCAGGAATTTTGTAGAATAACATTTGTCATACTGTCCTACACAAATACATGCGCGTTAGCTTCGTAAACATTGTTGTGATTTTTAGTTCGGACGATGAAAAATTTTGATGGACGAATTTTAAAACGGTACGCCGAATTTTAGAAATAAAGTCAGTCGCGTAATTTCAATAATATGCTTTAATAGTCGCTTTTCAGTGATTTCAAAGTTCACGGTGTGTTTTAGTCAAATCAGCACAAGAACTTTTGGAGTATTCATTGAATCCATCCAACAAATGATGAAAATTAGAATGGCTTTGCTTATTACGACGGGAATTAGAAAAAAAACCTAATACTGATATTTTCCTGGTTGAAGTGCGGCAAAATGGCTAAATATTTTCATTTTTATTTTTTCCCACATTTTGGCAATATGCACCAGTGTTCAATATTCTCTTTTTACGCGACAAATAAAAACTCTTGGACTTTCAGAAAGCGATGAAAAGTCAATGGAATGGTGATGAAAAGATGGCAAAAATACGATAAAAAGATATTTAAAAACTGTCAAACAGTTAAAACATACAAAAAAGACTACAAAAAGATGGCGAATATACGTCGCGAAAGAACAACGAAAAGATAAGAAAAATACAACAATTTTGTTGTCTTGGCAACAAACAGTAATAAAAACAATTTATGATTGCTGTTAGGTAATAAGACAACAGTAGCTTGTTCTTAATTGTTTGTTGGGTTGTTTGATTATTTGATTGTCTTGTTTAATTGTTTCCAAGTGCACATTTCTGCCAGTGCAACTGAAGAAAAACTATTTATTTCCGATCTTATCCCAAAGAAGGTTTAGGAAACACAGTGAAATATACAGAGTTTATACAGTGAAAACTGCAATCTTCTATTGCAGCGTTTCCCAAATAGGGGTTCGCCAAAAATTTTGTTCGCTGCAGAATAGTACATATAGGAAATTCCGCCAGGACGCTAGCAAACCAGAAAAGGTTAAGAACTGCTGTTCTATTTAATCTATTACTCTTATTATTTCGTGATTATTGTTATTTATTTAGATTTTTATGGTGATGAAATTTTTAACGTGATAATATTAATTACAGTAGGATTTCGAATTTGGCAACAAATGCGTGTCGCCTATGTTGCCAAAATCGAAACCGTGCCAACATCGAGACCCTTTTTCGATGTGAAAGAATTTAATGTAAATGCTTTGGAAATTGACTAAATCTCAATCATCAACAATTGCAACCATTTTATGTTTAAAAATTCCGCCAAGAGCTATCCGTCCGGTGCAAGTAAGTTATTGACACCCTGCGATAAGGCGTAGTCCTGCGGTAATAAAAATATTATTGTTCGAAACCACATAACCTTTTTTCAGGAATATACTGTGGGCATCATTTTTTCGTGATTTAAAGCATGTATGCATAAACCTACTTATATTTATGCATATTTTTGGAAGTGAAATATCTTGTGTTGCCAAAAACGAATACTTTTGTTGCCAAAATCGAGCCATGCCAAATTCGAAATCCAACTGTACTAAATTTAAACAAATTATTAAATCAATAACCTTTTCTAGTTGCTCAACATTCAAACTGAAGTTTCTCTTTATAAAATACAGATAAATTTATTAATGTTCTGGAGTAAAATTACCATTTTTTTAGGTATAAAAATAATTTGAATTAGCTTGCTTTTACTTACATAAAATCAACTTTGCGTGTTTCTACGTTAACACGGTCATAAGAGTCTCAGGCGCAACCTTTAACTTTTTTTCAAGAAACGATTTAAAATACTTTATTTTATCGCTAAATTTTGATACGTTTCCGTGTTCTCTTTCATCAATCCAGTATTTTCTTTGTTTGCAAAAACGTTTTTACTTCCTGCTTCAAGCCTAAAACAAACTGGACTTACGTTAAACAAAACAATAACTAAACTAACCCACTTAAACCATACAGCTTCGAAGCTCCGCATTATTGAGAATTCGAAAGGATGCCGCGCGTATCAGCGGCGTTCGATCGCCCGTAGAAGACCGGCAAAAGCTGCGTTTCTCACAATCAATCGTACCATGCCACATGATTAGCGCCACACGGTAAGATAAAAAAGTAACTTTCAAATAGTAAATTTCTGTAACATACTTAAGGCAGGCAAAAGTGATCGTTCGCAACTACTACCACGACAACGACGACGACGATCAAGCAGCCGACGACGCACGCGTAACAAGATCAAAATGTCGTGAGACAGATTCTCTCGGTCGTAGATTTTTGCTCTACACAGCAGGCTGTGTGACATTTACACTTTCGAAAGCAGAACGTCCCCTGGTTTCCACCAGAGATGTATCACCTGGAGACGACGAGATCAACTACGAGTTTCGTTGGATCTCGATTTATTTATTTTTCGTTTCAATCATCCTAGATTATCGCAGGAGATTTCAATAACGTGACAACGCACTTGCAAGGTGATATACTATTCAGCACAACTCGATGTTCGACTTTGAAGGTTGCACAATGATTTACTGTGATATTATGATTGCTTAATAGGTAATACTCAGCCGAAGATCACTTCTGATTGCTAAAACATGATTGCCTTTTCAGTCAACATTCAGGACTGCTTTTCTTCATAGACTGACGCTGATAGTGGGTTCGTCACTCATTTCGATAGTGATTTCAACGTAGCTTTGGGTGGTAGTGGGAGAGCGAAATAGAAGCAATCTTTCCTCATCAAACTCCGCCCATTGTTGACTGAGTGGCGGCATTGTATATGTAGCGACGCGCGAGCGTAAAAGCAACATATCAAGCGGATCGGAGAGGGAGAGCTTAAGGATGGTGCCAGCTGTGAAATTTGCCAGCCAGCTAATTCTCCATCAACGTCGAGAGGTGAAAAACGAAAAAGGAAATGTCGCTGAACACATGCAGAAAGTGTAACAAACAGCAACGTACCGAGCTCGATTGCGGATGATGGGTTGCTGTACGTCAATGCATAATGCTTCCAATGCGTCAAACGACGAACCTAATTAACATGCCGCTAGCCGAGAAGATCTTCACTGGAACGAAGCTCGAGGTTCGAAGCTATAAAGCTTGAATGAAATCATGAGCAGAAAATAACCCATTAACACGCTAGCTTGCCATTGGAACACATCTGCACTATCATGATTAGTCAGCTCATCACGCGCTCAGAATTACGGTATCGACACCTTTCGGCAGTTGTTCTTGATTAACGATGCCGGTGGTCATTCCGTCAGGTGATAATGGCGTTACGTGGTCTTCGCACTTGGGAAAACTAGAATCAATATTTGGCGCAAATAGTAACAGCTTTGAAAGCATTTACGCAAATGATTCTGTAAGTATTAAAATTGAAAGAAAAAAAAACATTTCGTGTGACAAAGAAGATGAATCTTGAAGGATCTTAAAGTTTCTAGAAATGAATGCAAATAAACTGCAGTACATCATACTAGATAGATAATTGCATGATATTTAAATCATGCATTCACAACCCTAATGCAAACCGCTTTTGTAAATTGTTAAAATAGGGCATCATTTGTTCGAGCCAGAACATAAAAATTTATATACAATACTTTATAACTCTACATATTTCCATTAGAGAAAAACTGCTTCATGTACTTTTCGTCTTCAAATTTGTAATAAAGATGAAAAACAGCATTAGAACAAACTTTGATACGCCTTACTTTTAAAATATAACATGGAAAATCTGATTATCGGAATCATGAATGAAATTATAAAATAAAGTCATAAGAATAATAAAGAATAATAATTACTGATTTTATGTCATCTTTCTACTACTGTCTTTAGTTCATGATATCAAAATTAGTACAATTCCATAAAACATAAGCTAGTATCCGGAAATCATGAATCATTTTTCTCATTTTGTAGATTAAGTTTCTTATCGTAACTAAGAGTAGATTATCTCTTCGTTATTCGACAAAAAATAACCGCTTTTTTGTAGAAACTGGAGAGCACACGGTTCAGCGTTTCACATGGATTTTTGTGAAAATTGATGAAAAAAGGATGGGTCTCAACCCACTATGAAAACATTTCTTGCCTTCAAAAACCTCTACATGCCAAATTTGGTTCGATTTACTTCATTAGTTCTCGAGTTAGGAAAAAATTTGTGTTTCATTTGTATGGGAGCCCCTTCTTTCGGAGGAGGAGGGTCTCAAACCACAATAAAAAATCCAGCCTTCAAACAGACAGACAGAAATTCCTTTTTTATGGGTTTTATAGTATATGTAGAAATTAAGTATTTACAATTTTTATAGTATGAAATTCTAATTGCCAATAAAAAAGCAATAGATTACACAGAAGATTACAGCTCTTATTACAGTAAAAAACTACAAGATATACAGCCCTAAGGGTTGTACGAAAGGGTGACGTAGGACTATATCAGATCATTAGATTAAAGACTAATGTAAATTGCATTTCTGACACATGTATGTTTATAAAAATCTGGGAGTGGCACTGGTTAAATGAATGTTTAAAGGAGAAGAGTGACATATTCAGATTCAATTCTTCATTGAACGCAATGACGGTTTTAAAAATACGTGTACGGGGGTTCATAAGTGCAACGCCTGCAACCATTGCACTATAGTCCAGAAAGCGATTTTAGGCGGACAAAAATGATTGCGCCTTAACGGAATATTCTAGCTCAATGAAGTCTTCGGCAACTTTTTGAATGAAAACATGATGCATCTTTTGAAAGGGTCGTCCAATGTTCAGATGATACCGTAACAACAATTCAAGTAACATTTTTTTAAATAAGTTTGTTTTCCAGTTTTTAGTTTCAAAACATTAAATATAGATTAATTTCACGTAACTTTTCTAAACATTCCAAATTTCTAACTCTTACGTATTGTTAACAGTAGACCTTTGTTTATGGACGACCCGTAAAATCATATTTCCTCTTATAACTCATTTATCTCAACAGATAGCTCAATATGATGTTCTACAAAAATTTGTATACGTAAGAGAAGAATATTTTTGCAGAAGACTATTTTGCTTTATCTTTATGAGTTAATAAGATATAGCCGATTTCAGATTAAAAACAGGCCAATTTTACTGAAGCGTAACTCGGAAAGTTGCAAACGAATCTTGATGAAACGTTGGCGATTCAATATACACATATGCATAAACACACATTCACATTCAAGTAATCAAGTATGCGACCACGGAATACTATACGCAACAAATATACTGGCAATGACCATGGTTGATACTAAAATAGTGAATGCATTCAAAGAGTTACATTCGCAATCTTGTTTTTTAAGCGAAAAAGCTAAAAGAATGTTTAATAATAACCTTGAATTAAACGATTTTTACGATCCCTTTAGATACTAACACGGACTTTTACTGTTATACGCGTATATTCGCAATATGAAGATGTTTTTGAAAATATTTTATAGACTAAAAATAACTGCGATGTGAAAAACGGCGAAGATGAAGCAGGCCTGCGGAAAACTTATGATTTACGCGTAATCGAACTACTTACGAAGGAAATTCCAATAATTGTTATACTTTTCGGGAAATTTAACATTGAAATTCAAGAAGAATTCTAATATTATTTTTTAATGCATTTAAAACTATAAAATGGACAATGAAAATAAAACGGGATTTTTTTTCTTTTCTGTTTTCTTTACCGTGCCAGTTATGTGCAACGACAAGGAGGGGAACCTAATTACAGAAAGATCGGAGGTGGCTAGGCGTTGGAAACAATGCATTGCATTGTTGAATGGTGAGTAAGATGGAGCGGTAAACAGAAACAGGATAACGATTGAGGATAATGGACAAGCTGTGGATCCACCAACTTTGGACGAGGTCAGAAAAGC